>NW_013666760.1:276877-289351 GCF_000517525.1 Limulus polyphemus
AAGTGAACGACACAGCTTATATTCTAGAAATGGTAGTATCACAAATAAGTGGACGATACAGTTTATATTCTAGAAATGGCAGCATTACAAATAAATGAACGATACAGCTTATATTCTAGAAATGGCAGCATCACAAATAAGTGAACGACACAGCTTATATTCTATAAATGGCAGTATCACAAATAAGTGAACGATACAGCTTATATTCTAAAAATGCAGCATCACAAATAAGTGAACGATGCAGCTTATATTATTGAGATAGGAGATTTACAAATAAGTGAACGATACAGCTTATATTCTAGAAATGGCAGTATCACAAATAACTGAACGATACAGCTTATATTCTAGAAATGGCAGTATCACAAATAAGTGAACGATACAGCTTATATTCTAGAAATAGCAGTATCACAAATAAATGAATGAAGGATACAGCTTATATTCTAGAAATGGCAGTATCACAAATAAGTGAACGATACAGCTTATATTCTAGAAATAGCAGTATCACAAATAATTGAACGATACACCTTATATTCTAGAAATGGCGGCATCACAAATAAATTAATGAAGGATACAGCTTATATTCTAGAAATGGCAGCATCACAAATAAGTGAACGACACAGCTTATATTCTAGAAATGGCAGTATCACAAATAAGTGAACGATACAGCTTATATTCTAGAAATGGCAGCATCACAAATAAGTGAACGATACAGCTTATATTCTAGAAATGGCAGTATCACAAATAAGTGAACGATACACCTCATATTCTAGAAATGGCAGTATCACATTTAATCGAACATTTAGCTTTTATTTTACTAACGACAGCATCACAACTAAGTGACCATTTAACTTTTATTCTAAAAACGGCGGCATCACAAATAAGTGAACGATACAGCTTATATTCTAGAAATGGCAGTATCACAAATAAGTGAACGATACACCTCATATTCTAGAAATGGCAATATCACATTTAATCGAACATTTAGCTTTTATTTTACTAACGACAGCATCACAACTAAGTGACCATTTAACTTTTATTCTAAAAACGGCAGCATTACAAATAAGTGAACGATACAGCTTATATTCTACAAACGGTAGCATCAGTTACTAAGTTTAATAAACAACAAGGAAGACATAGTTAATTTTGTTACATAAGTAATTGCAACAATTTATTATATATATATTTCAGTTCTCAATGAAAATGTTAAGAATGGCTTATTATTTCCTAAACTTTTTGATCAGATTTACAATGTCGTTACGAATAAGAAGTACTGTATTGATTTTTCTAAAAAAAAAAAAAGACTGAATTAATTCAACAATGATCGTTACCTCTCTTCATATTGTGAGAAATAAACTTTCGTAAGATAATGTAACAGTTAAATGTATCAATATCAAACATTTTTATAAAATCGTTTCTCTAAAAAGCCAGCACACATATTGTTTGATTTTTAAGCAGTGTGATGCATGAACTTTCAAACTAATATATATAACATTTATATGTTCCTTACGCATTTTCTTTCATTTTTAACAACTGGCCAAATACTTACAAGTTTTTTGCAAGCCAGCAATTCGTCTTTAAAGTTGCCCACGTATGTCTAGACTCATATTCTTCAACGGGAGTCCCTGTTTGTTTTTTTTGTTTTACTTCTACGGGGATCTGAAAGGGGGGAGGAATTGAAATGAAATTTGACGCCGAAAGTTAGACCCTTCATCATCCCCAAGAGTTGTACGTGCAATGGGAGGAAAGGAATAGTTAAAACTGTCTGTTGTTGAAGAACGTAACTTATGATTTTGTTGAAAGAAATGACTGGGTGTTATTGATTATAACTACAGTAATTAAGGCGTCATATTAACCACTTGATATATTTTCTTAAAGCTGAGAATCCCCTGGTAGGACAGTGGTAAGTCTACGGACTTACAACTGTAAAATCTGGGGTTCTGTTTCCTGCTGTGAACACAGCAGATAGCCCAATGAGGCTTTGTTCTAAAACAAACAAACAAGTCCTCAAGTTAAGAGCCCAGCAGATGCATTAAATATATGTATATATATATATATATATTCTTTTGTGGATATCCATACTGCATCACACGTAATTTTATTTACGACAGATGCACTAAATGAAACTGGTAAAAATCATATCAGTTGTCAAAATACGTATTAAAATGTATTGAAACATGTCTTCATCAGAAGGAATTCTGTCTAAAACTGGATTAAAATTATCCAGGAAAAGAAAAGTATTTGTTGTAAAAAATTTTCACATTTTTTAAATTATCTAATATCTGTTAAATAAATATTTTAAGATAGTGGATTGTGAAAATGCTAATTGGATAAATTTTTCGAATTTGAATTAAACTGTCCAGTTTTAAATTATAAAATCATTTGTCTGGTTTCTGGTATAATTACAGTAATTGTTGTGGAAACTTTAATTTTGGACGATTTTCTGTTCAAAGTTTCATAAAACCGGTGCAGATTCGATAAATAGAGAGCGACAAACACCTTTCTAATGTTTACTTAGAACAGTGACAAACAACTTTCTGATGTTTACTTAGAACAGTAACAAAGGATAGGCCCCCATAATGGTTATTTTTTCTTACTATGAATTTAAATCACTGGACCATAAATGATAGCCTGGCATGTACCAACTACAAAAACTCCTTTTTTATTAACGGAGAAACTGAGGAAGAAACGCATACATGAAACCGTAATATTGTTCCTATAACCCATAGACAGCATAAATATAGCAAACATAAAACACGGATGTGAAATGTTCAAACCAGTAATGTCCATGTTATGTTGTCACTACAATCTTAGTCGTTAGTGTCATCAGAACTACTGCTCCGCCTGCCACGTGAATGATGTGATCTTGAAAGTATCCAGAATACCCGTGAGTGTCGATGGACCGATGTCGCATTTTCCATATTTAAGTATGTTCTCTGATCAGTCTTGAAAAACGAAGAGTATGAATATAAGATGTCACCGTATTATGAATACCTGAATATATATATGAAAATTCGATGTCACAGTTGCTGAGTTTTTCAACACTCGTGGCATCATATTTAGTGTTTTTACGTTATGAGCACGTGTACATTCCACATTCGTTTCTATATATGATATGTCTTCTGTCCCGTTACATATATCGTGCAAATATTATGGTGTTACTTGCATGTGCTAAGTGTTAAAGTCAAGTCCAGTTATGTGTAAAGGACTGATATTTTGCCGAACTCGACACAGACCCATAATATGCACCCAATATCGACAAACACGTTGCACACATCTTTACATTGACTTGCTGGTAGGTTGGGCGATACCGGGACTACTGAAAGTACCACCTTTCTCAGTACTTTATCGTTCACTATATTCTAGGGCCAAAACCGAAATTTATGGGGACTCATCTATTACAAAAACAAAAGATTATTAGTTTATACATATAGGCAATGACAAGTGAAAACACAAGACAAGAGATATAAGAAAAAAAAAACATTTTTATTATTTAAACTTTTGATGAAAGTTCGAAATATCTTTCCAAACTTTCATGGTCATCAGCATTTGCCACTTTACAAATTCTTGGACCCAACTTGGAGAAGCTTAAAGCTTTATTATCTATAAATTATGATCAAACATTATGGAAACGCTACGAATAGCCATTACTTTATTCTTAATATTATGTTATGTATATAGTGTGGTTATCTGTCAAAACAAGTGTATTTTAGTGGCATTTCAAGTTTTGGAAGCAGCTGGTTATGACCGCTTTGAGAACTTAGTCAGTCTCAACAACTCAAGTCTTGGCCTAGTTAAATCATTATTTAAAGTTTTAACTGATTAGTTTGCTTGATATTACTTATACAGTATTTGAAATTGTCTTTTAACTAAAACTGGGATTGTGAATAATGTAAACAAAAACGTCGTTTTTCTTCTTTTTGTATGTAGCAGCACGATGTGCCTCAAAAGAAATTATTCGACTTTGTTTATTTATTATTTGAAGGTGCGTTAAAGAAATTTGTAAGAAAATGTTTTTCTTTAATTTGCGTAAAGCTACTATTTAATAACAAGAGTAACATAAAAAAGGATGTTTGACCTTCTAAAGTTTGTTCTATGATTGTTTGATTTATACATAATCCACATCAATGAATAAAATTCGTCAGAATGGGATAGGTTTTTAATAAGTCACGTGTTTATTTGAATTAAACAGACAGCACATTATTGGTCCCAAAATAGATTTTAATTAATTTCTTTGATGAAACAGAAAGCATATTTTTGGTCCCAAAACATATTTGAATTAGTTTCTTAGATGAAACAGACAGCACATTATTTTTCTCAAAAATAGATTTTAATTGGTTTCTGGGATGAAACAGATAGATATTGCTGGTCCCAAAATGCATCTGAATTAGTTTCTTCATGTAGTGAAATGTAAATATTGACGTCTGTTTTAAATCATTGAATTTGAATCACTCAATTTGGAAATAGCCGTTGTCATATAATCTTACTATCCAAGAGTGTCCCTGGTGGTATGACTAAGAACTAGATCGGAAGTTACAAGTAAGAGCACCGGGTGACTTCACGGACTAGCGAAATTAGTGGGTGACAGGCGATGAGAGCATTATTTCAACAAGGCGATCTACAACATCCTGTCGTAGCAGTCGGTCACGCTCCGTCAAGTTTCGCCTCTACCCTCGCTGCCTATTGCCTTAGTTAAAACCTTATTGTTTGGAGAAGACAAAGACTATTTACACTTGGAAAAGACAAAGTGATTTCAGTGAGAACAGTTCTGTGGACACCAGACATTTACAACTTACCTGTCTCTAAACAAAAAACAAGTAGGAGTAAAGGTTGATTTGATTTATTAATCGAGGTTATAATAATCGTTTTCTCGGCTTATTGTCTATAGGTATAGATCTAGTGAAAAGAGAGGAGACCCTCCATAATTTACGAGATGGCGGAATTGCTTGTTTTACCTGCGCATGCGCAGTCTCTCAGCCATGCTTGATTGTTGCCCTTCTGTTACCCAGATGTGAACACAGGAAGTGAGCATACTACGAATGAAATAGTTACTCAGCATTCATGTATAGTTTTTCTTTATTGCACATTCCCAAATTCCTCCCGACAGCTGCTGCTCAAAAGAAATCTAGGATTACGAATAACACAAAACTAGACACGTAGTTGGAGCAACAGCTACAAAAACCATTAGTTACTGGCAATATTCAGTATTACGTCATTTTACCGGTGATCTGTATAGTTAGTTTAATCTTTATCAGAAGTTTTTGGTAGTGACTATAACGTGGTGAAGCGTCAAAGTCACAAAATAATTTTTTTCGACGAATTTCGCAGAAGCTACTCGAGGGCTATCTGCGCTAGCTGTTCCTAAATTAGAAACTAGACTAGGGGGAAGGCAACTAGTCAATGCCACCCACTGCCACCTCTTGGGCTACTCTTTATTAAAGAATAGTGGGATTGACCGTCATATTATAATGACCCCCGCGACTGAAAGGGCGAGCATGTTCGGTGATGGGATTCGAACCAGCGATTTGCAGAATGCGAGTCGTGCGCCCTAAACAACAAAATCGTGTCAGGCCGTTACTAATTAGAAGTGTATTAAGAGCAGTAGGGAAATAAACACTCTTGGAACAAAATTATAGGAAGAATCTGATACACATATACTAAAGAAGTGAGGGCAATATTCCTTATACAATCTCATAGGATGATAAACATTCAGGAATGTCGAAACATGAGGAAAGATTGCTCTTCTATAATAGAATAATGAAAGTAAAGCAAACATCTAAGAAGGTTGATCAAAGTGGAAAGCTTGAAGAGATTTTGCTGTTTGCCTTTTGTCTGGTTTTGTTTTGCAGAATTGTTATTGATGTTTGTCTTTGCCTTTTTTATATTAAATTCACAAATACCTTACGATACAGTGCATTTTTCCAGGTGCAAAATTATCACAGAGCCATATGCAATATTAGACAATTTCACATAAAATGTATTGTTGTTTTTTCAGTCTTACTATGCTTACAAGGAATGTATTTTTTGTTATTTTTAGTGTTTTTTTTTTAATTTTGGATATTGTGTCCCCATATTTATTTGTTTGTTTTTAGAGCAACGCCACATCGGACTATCTGCTGTGTCCACCGCATGAAATTGAACTCCAGATTTTGCTTTGTAAGCCCATAAACTTACTGCTGTCTTGCCGGGGGACATGACCCCCAAAAAGAAAAGCTTTACATATTAAGTTTTAATACGTTGTTTGTTAGGATAACTTCCAAACCAGTTAATCATATAAGCTCAAACCTGCCTTAATGATTTACATATCTGATAGGGAATCCGTGCATCTCGGGTTCGAGACGATGTTGTGGCACCTAACACCGTCTTCACTTTCAGCTGTGGGCGTGTTATAAAAGTGACAGTCAGTTGTGCTATTCGGTTAAGAGTAGTGAATTTAGTCGATGGATGCTGCCTACTCTCATTTTCAAAAACTCAAAATATGGGACAAGAACCATATTATTTTCGTAATGAATATAATAGAAACACAATCCATGTAGACTTGAACATAAAAACACATACTTGAGTGATTTGGACTAAATGATTATGATGGTGTGCATTTACGTTTGTATTTATGGAAATATCATACAGGGTTTAATAATGCTGCTATTTAACTTGCCTCCCCGTGGCCGTGGTGGGCACGGCACAGATAGCGTATTGTGTAGCTTTGTGCATAACAACAAACAAATTAATTTATTTCAATTGTTTCATAGTTTCGATTTACTTAGCTATCGGTTATAAAAAAATAAATGATAAAACTATTCAATTGCTAGAATACATTTGACGTACTTTTTTATAACAGGTCGTTATATAGATATTTGGAGATAAGACCAAACAAATTTTTGTTTCTGCATTTATTGACAGCACTCATATGGTTATTAAAATTAAGGTCACGTAATCAGTGACTTCAGTATTTACCGATTCGATATAGTTACCAAAGTTCATGCTCCCCAGTGACACAGCGGTATGTCTGCGGACTTACAACGCTAGAACCCGGGTTTCGATACCCGTGGTGGGCAGAGCACAGATAGCCCATTGTGTAGCTTTGTGCTTAATTACAAACAACAACAACAACCAAAGTTCAAGTATGACGTGTACATTTCAGTTTTACAAGTACAACCAATTTCTGAATTTGATTAACGTGGAAAAAAATAATTGTCACCAATCATTGAGTCATTTTAGAGGGACAGTCACTAATGAGTTGACCACTTTAAATATACAGTCATTAGTGACTACTGGTCTAAAGTGGTCCAATCATTTGAGTCACTTTGGACGGAGAGTCATTAATGATTTGGTCACTTTAAACGGCAGTCACTAGTTATTGGGTTATTTCAGACGGACAGTCACTGCTGATTTGGTCACCTTAGACAGGCAGTCACTAATGATTGGGTCACTTTAGACGGACAGCCACTGATGATTGGGCCACTTTAGTCGGACAGACACTGATGAGTGGATCACTTAAGACGGACAGTTACTATACTACTACTAAAACGTTGTAATATAGCTGCTGATGTTGTGTAATAACATTTCCTATATAGTTAAGTTACATCAAGTTATCAACATACCTGTAGGTTTTTGTAATAAACGTACCCTTTGTCTATCGTGTCTCTAGACTAAACTGTTGAAAACAGAACTTAAATTTCATTCAAGTCCTAACTTGAAACCACATGAGGCCCAGTTAAAGATCTTGATCAAAAAGTGTGTTCATTAATGAGAATGTGTATTTAGAATCAATTCATAAAATCAACGACTTCTCAGATTACAAGAAATATGTCTGTAAATTGCTTTACATTATAATTATACTCAGTTTAAAATAATATTTCTTCACTTGTTTATCTTCATTTCATATTTCAGTTCTTTTCTAAATGTAAGCAAATGATTAAGTAAGATTGATGAAGAACATTAGATGTATATAAATAAATTATTAGTACTTCAAAATTACCTCTTAAATTGTTTAAATTATTTGGGAGTTTTTATTTTTAAATAAACATTGTTTAACTTTATATTTTATGACAAGATAATGAGAGACAAACCTTCATGAACTACATAACCTAGTAAAACAGCCTTAACCCTTTGATCTCAGTGGTTTAGCTGCAATGTGAGTAAAGTCTTACATGAATACTTTTCAGAACTTTAAGCCGTCTTCGAACTGAACAGAAGCAAACTGATAAAACGTATCGTGGCTAAATGCTCTGACTCGTGCCTTGACCATCCTTGGGGACTATCAAGTCCATTTGTTGATTTCCCCAGGGGCACCAGCAACAACCGTGGTCATTGTGTCCTCTAGCTAGGCTTACAGGTCCAATGCCGTTGAATTTGATTATAGAACTGCCCTGTGAATTGAATGAAATATATAGAAGAAGAGACACTAATGTGTACACAGTACAACGCTTATCTCTCTCTTAGAGACTTTCCTAAGTTTCTAGATGTTTTTAAACATTCCATTTATCCAGTAAGAGCAGAATAGCAATTAGTATCCAAGATAATATAACATTAGTTATGTTATGTATGGAAGGTTTAATATTGATAGCATCAAACTGCTGGCACTCTCGTACTGAAATTCGTTTCGAAATACTCAAGAGTCGCTCGTTTAATTTTTGATCCAGATTTTAGGACGATTTTTTTTGTCTTTAAAAACAAAATAAAAGGTTTTGAGAGACAATTTAGAGCAGAATTCTGCCATCACAGTATATTGATATCAGAACATCTGTAAATTCTTTATACATAAAATACTTCAATGTCAGCATGACAGTCATATCAGTTCAATAATTTAAGTCGATAGAGATAAAAACAACGGTCGAAGTGATAACTTGTTGACTTCTGTTTATATTTATTTATTTTTCATGTTAAGAATACGTCATAATGATTATTAAGAACTTAATATTTTTTCCTGATCCATTCTTCCAAATGTGGGCCTGGCATGGCGAAGTTTTAATGTAATGGTGGGCCGGGAATGTCGGAATGTCCAAGTGTTAACGTGTTGGTGGGACGGGAATGTCGGAATGTCCAATTATTAATGTATTGGTAGGTCGGGTATGGCCAAATGTTAAAGTGATGGGCTGCTGATTCAAAAGTTTGTAGTTCGTGACACGATGCCGCTTCTATCCGCTCCGCATTTTAAGCTGTGGGCCTGTTATAATAGTGACAGTCAATTCTGTTATTTGGTTTAAAGAGCTGAACAAATCCCTTGTAACGGGGACGGGAGGGGAGAATACTGAATACCTGCCTTCCCTTTGGTCAGTAATTGAAAATAATGGACAGTTATACCTAAGGGATCTCTGACGTGGATGCTTATCCTACTTGCCCATAATGTACCGTTCAGGTTGGAAAATTCCAATTCCTTTGAATTACATCCCATAGTGGCACAGCAATATGCCCCTAGTGGCACAGCGAAATGTCTGCGGATTTACAACGCTAGAAACTGGGTTTCAATACCCGTGGTGTGAAGTGAACAGATAGCCCATTATGTAGCTTTGTGCTTAACGTCAGAAACAAACAAATCCTTTGAACTGCATACTGTCATAAATAAAATTCACCCAGCACAACAAAGTTTCCAAATTGATAATAGATATTGTCTTCATTGTGATATTGCTAATTATTTCAAATTTTAAAGTTACCAAAAAACTTGTACGTAAAAATAACCTAAAACCCGTATAAAAAGTTCTCGAAACAGCTTTGATGGGTGGGAATATTACTTTCATTTTCGGCGTTCAACGTTTGGTATTTAAGGGGAAAACATAATCACGTACAAATACATTCAAATTGAATGCACTGTATAAGTTCTTTATATCTATGGTAATATTCTTCACTATTAAGGTAAATAATCAACTGTGGCCGTTGCTTGAAATGTTGAACGTACAAAACTGTGGTCGTTGCTTGAAATGTTGAACGTACAAAACTGTGGGCGTTGCTTGAAACGCTGAACATACAAAACTGTGGCCGTTGCTTGAAACGCTGAACGTACAAAACTGTGGCCGTTGCTTGAAACGCTGAACGTACAAAACTGTGGCCGTTGCTTGAAACGCTGAACGTACAATGACTGAAACTGTCAACTGTGGCCGATGTCTGAAACGCTGAACATACAAAACTGTGGCCGTTGCTTGAAATGCTGAACGTACAAAACTGTGGCCGTTGCTCGAAACGCTGAACGTACAATAACTGAAACACAATCCTGGAATATTTGTTTCTCTAAGAAAAGTGGTTAATAACGAGTAATTATTTCTTCCCTAAAATTCATTAACTGAATGTTTTTATTGACTATTTTACAACCTGCAGCTAATTTCCTGTTTTGTGCCAATGTTTATTTTGTGAAACTATTGTGCTTTCCCAATGTAGCAGTTTTCCTCGCTTTTCTAGCTGCTCCTTGTAACGTTATTAATACTTGAAAAACTTGGTATATTTACAGAGTGAATATATATTGTTCTAAGTATTCTCTGCTTCTCTCAAACTAGAAATCAAGTAATTGTTCCATGTACACAAGGGCGCCATTTATACAATGTTCTGTCTGGTGTGTGTGTGATAGCTGTAAAAACACAATTTATGCACGTGTGTAGATGTTATATATATGTATATATAATAACTTTTTTAATGATGCCTGTAAATTGATTGCCTCCTGTCTCCAAGCGTGGGGAATTTTTACTTCAAGGGGAAACAAACTATATAGATGAAACCTGATGTTCTTAAGCTTCTATTAAAACATTCATTTTGGTTTGTTGGAACTCTTGCTTGATTTATGACCGCCGATAAAGAGCTCAGAAAATGTGTAACATGTTCTCAGATTTCCTCGACTCTTGTAATGGTCTCATGTGAACTTCACATGTTTTTGTGTTAGAGAGAGAGCAGAAGTGGAATTTTAATATACTCGAGGGAGCATACAATTATTTGTTGGTAAAAATTTCGATATTTCAGACTAATGGATTTCTAGAATAAAGCTTTATTCTGGGAGGTTTTGGGGTTTCGTCCTCGTCATGGGAAGTAATACGACATTGGTCAGGTTGCAGCAGCATTTTATTGGTTGCATAGAGATGCAATGAGAAAACTTCTCTGCGGTTCGTGATCATCATGATTATCACATTTATTCATAATGGTAATTGTTAGATCTACGACATATCTGTAATTTAGCACTTAATCATAAGAGCTTAATTACAATAGCCAGGCTATTCGTTTACTTTACATGTATATCAAATATAAAGATTATCTGTTATTATAGGTGCACAAATTAATGGTAAAAACATATTTTACAGTTGTAGTTTATATATTCTACAACAATGTGTCTGTTTTCATCTTTTAGCTGTTAGGATTTTTTTTTAAATATTAGTTTACTCTGGAGGATAAGTCTCATAATAAAATCGAGTGTGTTGACATATTTACATACACGTAATTAACACTACATTTTATAATGCGAGTAACTGGTCAATTAACACCAAAGTGTAATATTACCACTTTGTTCTAAAGAAGTGAATACTTATATATTTCCAGTATGTTATTTCTTCATGAAAAGCTTTTGATAGCAATCCCTCGAAAATGACTGATCTACAAACAACACCTGGTGATAATCCATGCGCTCGTCAGACGCAAAATTAGCCTGTGTATATACAAGAAAATGCTTGAATATTCTACTTAGTTTCATTGTATCTAAACTGCTTGTTTCTCTCTACGTATTTGCATATGTTTTCTTTCAGTCATAATCTAAAGTTTTTCAAATGCCGTAGTTTAATTAGTCTTCCTGTCTTGGGTAAGGTAAAACACCTTGCATAACGACAAAACATTCGCCGGTCGCAACTACGTTTCATAACATAATTTTTCTTAATGTGTGTGTGTGTGTGTGTGTTTGTATGCTTTTGCGTTTATACATGTACGTATGTCTGTTGTCCTTGTAACAAAAAGTGTCCTATTTTTAACAGTGCCTCAAATAAGCTATGAAATATACACCTTTACATAATTTGTGTTGTTTCAACTGAACCTTTGCCAACAACTTACTGTAGCGTAACGTAATAAAATATTCATATCCCAAACCCTATAAGCTAACCGTTAAACTACTGAGTGCTTTGTTCTAGTTGGACTTGCATATCTGCAGTGATAGAAGTACATGATGCCATTCAAATATTTAGTTGCCGAATACGTATCCTATCTGTGTATCAAACTAGAAGGGTTTAAGATTTTTAACTTCCCCATTCTGAGCCTTATTTGCCAATCTTCTCAGTGCATGACCAGTAAATATACTGTTATTTCTATTATGTCTTGACATCTTATGACAGGTAAAGTCTTGTAATGCACACAAAACATAATGTATATCCTGTTACATCTCTTCTTTAAACAGCTCTGTACGTTACTAAGAACTTTGTTGTCCTGACCGACCACGTGTACACGGTCTACGTCTACTCCTCGATATCATTTTGAAGGAAAGCCTCTTCTATAAGATACTTTACAGAATACACTCTG
>NW_013666760.1:289991-303632 GCF_000517525.1 Limulus polyphemus
CCTTATCCACCTGGCCATGCCGGGCCCTGAATACACTCTGTATTGAGCAGTATTCTAGAATAATATTACGTATTTCCCTCATCTCATGGTTAACCTCACAGATGACATAGTACACAAAACGATAGCACAGTTAACATTTAACTGGTTGATTGTCTTATTTTTGTATTTGTTCCTATATATAACAAATATTTCGTACATTATAGTAAAATAAAACAGTTTTTTCACTATACCTTTGTGAGGTTTGGATAATTTCTTACTATACCTTTGGGAAGTTTAGTTAACTTCTTTTATATAGTTTTTAGGGATGATTTTTCTTTTCTTTTTTTTACAGATCGACATAAAAACAAGTCCCCTAGACGGAAAGATCTATCAATCTTTTTTTTTTTTCTTTTCGGTTGTTCCTTGTGTCCTGAAATACTTAAATATCAACATACATCTATCATTTATATTAATCTTCCGTTAATAGAGATATAAATTATAACAAAATTATAATTTTGCACATTAATGTCTTCATATGTTAAGGTTAAAATTTTTCTACAAAAAACGGTTCAGTAAATAGAAATGTGTTTAAATTCTGCTGCAATGAATTATGTAGGTGCTGTGTTATGAATTCACACATACAAATTTTCTGTGTTTGTACATGGTATAGACTAATTAACTTCCTCTATTCCGGCCGCCCAGTGGCACAGCGGTATGTCTACTGACCTACAACGCTAGAATCCGGGATTCGATACCCGTGGTGGGCAGAGCACAGATAGCCCATTGTGTAGCTTTGTGCTTAATTACAAACAGATTCAACACTTATTGTTACACATGACAACGTAACTTCTTGATGTCATTGCAAAGGAATCCTGGTTGATAAACTTAAAATTTAACTTCCCAAACCTAATGTACAGGGTAGCACAAATGTCGCGCCCATGAGGATTTTGAATAACAATAAAAAAAAAACTTTTTTTTTATGATAGTAAATGTTCGAATTGCTGGCCACCATCAATTTCGAATCAATAACTGCTTCGACGTTAATGGCCAGCAAGCAATTCGAACATTTACTTTGATAAACAAAAAGTAATTACTTTTTTGTTATTGTTATTAAAAATCCCTATGGCGCGCTACTTTTACGCTACCCTGTATATCGAATAACAGTTTTACTGAGCTTTTTATAAGTATTTGCTCACCTGACATCTCGCAACCCAAATAAAAATATATGAAGTTTGTAAAGCAGGCTTTTTATAATTTTTCTTTTGTTTTAACTGACAAGTTACTAACTCAAACCGGCATGGGAAATAATTGAAAGATGTTTTAAAAACTTGTTAATTATACATATATTTCTAAATGGTAATAAAAATAATTCAGTCATCCGTGGTTCTATTAATTTTAAATATTCATGGATAATACTGAAAAAAAACAGTTGAAAGTTTGCGTTAATTAAAACTACTTCTAGAAATAGAAAGAAAGGTTTTTTCTGGAACATAGATTATTATTCGATGGATAAATCAAATAAAATTACACTGTTGAATAAAGTAACAAAACAGAAATAGACAAAGTTCCTTAAATTTGGTGTATTTTTGTAAACCATTCATTCACAGTGCTTATGTAAATAAGCCTGCTAATTTATTTTTGTAGATTTCGAAAGAAAAGATAATTATCTGAGTGTAAAGAACATATTTATATTACACCACACCATTTTCTTAGTATGTGCGTCTGTTTCTGCTACATTATTCATCAGGTCAACTCACAATATTTTTTCCCAGTTGTTTTTGGCCCTTGTAGTAGTAGAGTTATTACAAATGTTACATATGTAATGTTACAAATGTTACTTATATAGAGGCTCGTGCTACTGGTAGAAGAATTCTTTAGACTTACGAACCTTTGTTTTTGATAGATTTCTGAGGACATTTAATAAAAAAATTATAGTTTTCAATAAGTCGTGGCGCAAGAGATCGACTAACGTAATTCGGTTGGATGTGTGCAAATAGATTAATTTTTATTTTTGTTGATAAAGAAATGTCTCTTAACCACCATTTTGAAGTGAGAGGGTAAAAAAATAAACTAAAAATCGGGATAAGAACTAAAATTGAAAGAGGATGATTTTGTATTTTCAGCCTGAACTGTTCGCTCCTTAATGCGATAAATGGGGTAAACGGTTAGGTAAGAAACCTTAAGATTTAAGTATAGTCGTTTCTAATTCGAACTGCTGACTACAGTAGAGAGAACCAATCAGCAGCATCCACCGCCTACACCGCTACTCTTTTTCAAATATCAGGATTGGTTGTTAGTTTTTAACTGTGCCCAACAACTGAAAGTGTAAGACATATTTAGACATATTTGTGCTCGAACCTTCTCATACGCAGACCGCCACGCTAATCACTAGGTCACGCTTGGTCCAGAAATAGTGTCTTTAGAATGCATTATTCTAATTCAGCACTACTGATTGCTTCCGACTACTATCCTACACCTTTTATTTTGCTGCCATTTATTATTTGAGACAACATCTGTGTTCTCGTCAACCTATTGGGCTGTAGTAACCAAAAATAGGAACCTTTCTAGGAGTTTCTGACTCATAATCCACATGAATGCATAGTCGTCGACTTTTAACTAAGCTCTGATTGATGTAAGTTATTTGTCATGTTAAGTCATGTCAGTAAAAAACTTACTCCACTAGAGACAGTTGTCCCATATACGTAGTTTTACATCAACTTTTTTCAATTCAATGTAACTTATTTTTCAAACATGTCTCAGTAGTGTATGGTCACCTGGGTAGTGGTTGACAGATAAGACTAACCGAATACAGAAAAAAAGTGTTTTTGATATTGTTTCTTTATCTCCAAATTTCGGCTTAGCTCTCCCTTCTTAAATCGTTTCTTCCCAACTTTATCCAGCCATATTCTCTACTGCCTCCGTTCTTTCACCTAGTATTCTAATTGCTATCCAAATCCTTGAATCTCCTGTTATTGCGAGGAAACATCTAGTTGGGAATATAAGCTAGAAATCCACAGTTTCATATTATTTGATTTCATTCATGAAAACACTGGGAATTATAATCTAAGTTTCCTGCAGAAAAAAAGTGGAAAGGAGAAATATAAAGTGGGTGAAAGACCCATCGTAAAAAATAAAGAATATGGATAAAGAAATAAAGGATCATAAATGGAAAAGAACCTTGTAACTGTCAGTTGATAGAACAATGATTTAACTATGTCTCTGGAAAGTTAAACACTGCTTATGAGTTTTCAAAATATATTTTCGTAAAGGAAAATAGAGAGAACTATCTCTCTTCTTACCTTTGCAAATTTAATGTACATTTTATATTCTATCTATCTATATATGTGTGTGTGTGTTGGCCTTCCAGGCGTTCTTGATCTTTAGACGCACGAACACCTATTTAGAATAGCTACTCGTAGAAAATCGCTTTACGTTGACGTTTATGAAATTTGTATTACGACTTACACATATTGCACCCTTTCATAGCTCGGGTAACTTACATTGCTACAGCGAATCTAATCAAACCGATCGGCAATTCGTGGGCTTAGAAATCACATAGATAGCAGGCTCTGACGTAATAACTTCTGATAAAAGTCTTCACGCCAATAATTTCGCATTCCAGAGTAACACTGTTGGCCATGCTTCTGGGTTGTGCGTATCATTAAGAAACGTTCAAATTACAGGTTCAGAAGCAGTGAGAATAGAGCAGAGCGCCTAAGTATCGCTTTTCTGTCGCCGCCCAAATAAACTTAATTTCGTTTCTTTATCGTTTTTCATACCTCACAGCATATTCCATAGTGTACTTATTGATCGCCTTCGCAGATATGAAAAGGTCTAGTATGTGCCGGCAACAGAGGATTATTGTACAGTTGGGCGTAGAGTATATTTTTACAGGGAACAGAGTTATCGGGCTAGCAGGAGTATCGACAATTCCCTATTTGAAAACTTGCGGAAAAATCTCTTTAGGGACAGTTTACTGAAACTGCTTGAAGATCCTGTTTGTTTGTTCTTTGTCTTTTTGTCTTTGCCAAGAGTTACGTCTGTTATTACTGCTGCCTTTCTAGCCCTGCTGCAACAAAGAAACACATTCAGATCCACGGTTTATACTTTTATCTGCTCGTGAATAGAAATCCTTCATTGGTATACCAACTACGAATGAGAACGGACTGGAAAAGACCCGCGGAAGATGAGTTGACGCTACCCTATTTCCTTGAGATTCTGGTCACATACTTGTTTTGGAAGCTTGTTAGTTTGGAATTCCACCCTTTTCCCACCAATCGTTGGTGTTTGGAACGCATTTCTAGTTTCAGAAGCAGGTGTAACTATAGGAAGGCTCTGTGAACCGAGAACGGATCGGACGTAACCGCTTCTGACGTCATCCTCAAGCATCTATTTACAGCAAAAATTAATGAAAATATAATTTTTCTAATACTTTCAACATATCGGATTCCAAACTATTAAAAATTATAATTTTCAGTTTGCGTTGTTTTAAAAGCTTAATATATATATTTTTATTTCCTTTTTGCATACCCTGTAATGCGTTATGCCCCTCTGCCTTTGTAGTGTAGCTAATTGAAGGATGACTATTTTCTGAAATTGCTTTATGTAAGATAAAACAGAACAATGTAAGAGGAGAGGACGTGGCTGATTAAGGGTAGAACATTGTAGAACTGTGTGGCTTATTGAAGGCTATGATATTTAAAGCTTATTTATGTAGGAAAAACTAGAACAATACAGAAGAGTACGGCTGATTGAGGGCTGACTACAATATCTGAAACTGATTTATGAAAGGTAAAGTAGAACAATAGAGAAGGGTACGGCTGATTGAGGGCTGACTTCAATAACTAGAACTGATTTCAGATCTTGTGTTTTCGAGTTCTGAAAAGCAGTTTTCAGCAGACTTATCGATCTGTTTAAGTTGCAAAATGAATTATTAGAAATCGGACAGATTCACTAAGGGAAATGGTCAAAGCTATGGCAGAGTTTATTTTAGCTCCACTGATAGATTTTGAAAGGACTGGGCGTCACCTAAAATATCTAAGTTAGGAAATAGAAAAGTATCCTTACCCGAATTGAGTCCATGTTCCTTATAAGAAGATACATTCATGACGTTAGAAAAACAAGTAGGTTCAAGAAATTAATTTAGCACAAAGATGCGATACCCTATAACCCAAACGCTTTCGAAAGGTGGACCTTTCTTCTTCAAGGGCAAACAAAGGTCCATCTTTCGAAAGCGTTTGGGTTATAGTGTATCCTATCTTTGTGAGGAATTGATTTCTTGAACCTACGTGTTTTCCTAACATCGTGAAACTGATTAACGTAGATAAATTCAAATTCGATGACGAGGAACCCACTTGGAGACTAATAATGTACAGAACCTTGTCGAAACGTTGTAAATTTGCTGTTATGTTAAACTTATTTTAAAGTTTTCTTCATTACCCATTCAAGCAGTCTCCAAGCATTATCGATTTACGTAGAGTAAACCAGAGCAATGGTAGAGGTCAAGATAATCAAGCTAAGATGTGTGAAGAAACGTAAGATATTATTGAAAGTTCCATATCAGATACAATTCCGTGCTTTACTACATAATGAAAAAACAATAAAATACCGTCCACGTGATGAAAAAAAAAACAGTAAAATAACGTCCCACTTGATGAAAAGAAAAACTATAAAATACTGTTGAAATGATGAAAAAAAAACCAATAACATGCCGTTCCACATGATGAACAATCAAATAAAGTACCGTCCATGTGATGAAAACACAAATAAAATACCGTTCCACGTGATGAAAACAGAATAATAAAATGCCGTTCACGTGATGAAAAAAACCAATAAAATGCCGTTCCACGTGATGAAAATAGAATAATAAAATGCTGTTCCGCATGATGAAAAACCCAATGAAATAACGTTCCACGTAATGAAAATCTCTAGGAAACACCGTTCTACATGATGGAAAACACAATAAAATACTCTTCTACGTGATGAAAAATGAAATTTGAATTATATTAAGTTGTTTGAGACCTATTTAGCTAAATGACTGTCTATGAATTTTAAAAGATTTGTGCATTTTATGATGAATTATCAGCTTTTTTATGTCTATAAAACATAAAGAGGTACATTCACAAAATAAATATTGACTAATGTGATGTTAGCCATTCACGCCTAGATTATTCTGATTATAGATCATTATTATTATTATTTGTAACCATCTAGACTGATTTACATATTGAATCAGATTGAATCTTCTGATTTCGACTGGCTTGTATACTTTATCAGATTGAACCGTCTGAATTCGGTTTATGCATTGTATAGTGTTGAATTATTAGAGTTTGACTGGTATATATATATATTCTATTGTTTTACACTGAGCCGTTTGATTTTGATTTGTACGTTGAATCGTATTGAATTACCTGAGTTTGATTGTTTTATATATGTAGTATCACACGAACAGTCTGAGTTTGACTGGTTTATATATGTAGTATCATATGAATAGTACAAGTATGACAGGATATTCTATTGTTTTACATTGAGCCGTTTGATTTTGGTTTGTACATTGTATTGTATTGAATTACCTGAGTTTGACTGGTTTATACATATAGCATCACATGAACAGTCTGGGTTTGACTGGTTTATATATATAGTATCACCAGAACAGTCTGAGTTTCACTGGTGTATATATATAGTATCACCAGAACTGTCTATGTATGACTGGTTTATATATGTAGTATGACAAGAACAGTCTCAGTGTGACTGGTTTATATGTATAGTACCACAGAAAAGTCTAAGTTTGACTGGTTTATATGTATAGTATCACAGAACAGTTTAAGTTTGACCGGTTGGTGTTGTTTTACATTGAACCACCTGAGTTAAGAAAATAAAGATTTACTTCGTTTGTAAATACATTTTCAGTATTATTATGATAGATACAGTTTCCAACGTGTGACTAACATTACTTATATAAACATATTTGTTTTAGGCTTAAGTCAATGAATGTTTCATTCTAGTGAGTCATATTCTTTTTACTGCTTTGATTATCCTTTCATCACCGCAGACAAACTTTAACTTACTGGTCATACAGATTATTCTTCGGAGACATTTCCAAAGAGCGCGACGTGCACTAGCTCTCTTACAATCATCTGTTTACCTGTTGTGCGGCTAGTCTGTCCCTTTATGTGGAATTATATTCTACTGGGCGTCACTAAACGTGCGATTTCTACGTCGTTGTGACATAAGGAATACCATGGGAAGTGTAACCTTGTGTTATTCCACTGTATGTATTACTGAATTAGGCTAGGAGAAAAACCATGTACACGATATCAGCAGTTAATCTACAGAACCGAAGCAAATTTGTATTCAACAAAGCATAACTTGCAGTTTAGTTCTGATTCTCGTGTCCCGTAGTTCAAGTACTCCATAACTATTCCTGGACAATCATTAAATCACACAATGCTTTGTTACAATAAGTATGCATTAGTTTTACTTAAATTCAGTGAAAAACTTTTTCTTCTTATTTTCATTCATTATATTAGCTAAGTCTGCTTTTGTGTTACGCGAAAGATATTACTGAAGTTGCATGTCATTTGAACAAAACTCATTGTTTGTTCGTGCTAAATATTCTTGTTACTAGTCATTGGAACAAAGCTCTGTGTGATTTTACTAGATGTTCTTTCTGTTGGTCATTTAAAAAACTCATTGTTTGTTCCTACTAGATATTCTTGTTGTTTGCCATTGTAACAAAGCTTTTTGTTAGTTCGTACTAGATATTCTTGCTGTTTGTCTTTGTAACAAAGCTTTTGTTAGTTCGTACTAGATGTTCTTTCTGTTGGTCATTTAAAAAACTCATTGTTTGTTCCTTTGTAACAAAGCTTTTTGTTAGTTCGTACTAGATATTCTTGCTGTTTGTCTTTGTAACAAAGCTTTTGTTAGTTCGTACTAGATGTTCTTTCTGTTGGTCATTTAAAAAACTCATTGTTTGTTCCTACTAGATATTCTTGTTGTTTGCCATTGTAACAAAGCTTTTTGTTAGTTCGTACTAGATATTCTTGCTGTTTGTTTTTGTAACAAAGCTTTTGTTAGTTCGTACTAGATATTCTTTCTGCTTGTCTTTGTAACAAAGGTTTTTGTTAGTTCGTACTAGATATTCTTGTTGTTTGACTTTGTAACAAAGCTTTTTGTTAGTTCGTACTAGATATTCTTGCTGTTTGTCTTTGTAACAAAGCTTTTGTTAGTTCGTACTAGTTATTCTTGCTGTTTGTCTTTGTAACAAAGCTTTTGTTAGTTCGTACTAGATGTTCTTTCTGTTGGTCATTTAAAAAACTCATTGTTTGTTCCTACTAGATATTCTTGTTGTTTGCCATTTAAAAAAACTCATTGTTTGTTCCTACTAGATATTCTTGTTGTTTGAAACAGCA
Organism: Limulus polyphemus; assembly: GCF_000517525.1. Taxonomy (NCBI): domain Eukaryota; kingdom Metazoa; phylum Arthropoda; class Merostomata; order Xiphosura; family Limulidae; genus Limulus; species Limulus polyphemus. The sequence goes on from NW_013666760.1 coordinate 298,382, forward strand.
AGAATATCTAGTACGAACTAACAAAAAGCTTTGTTACAATGGATCTTTGTAACAAAGCTTTTGGTTAGTTCGTACTAGATATTCTTGTTGTTTGAGTTTGTAACAAAACTTTTTGTTAGTTCGTACTAGATATTCTTGTTGTTTGAGTTTGTAACAAAACTTTTTGTTAGTTCGTAGTAGATATTCTTGTTGTTTGTCATTGAAACGAAGTTCTTTGTGTTTTCAGCCAAATAGTCACATCCACAAATTTAACAAAGTGAACAAAACAGCTTCTGATTAAATAAACTATTCATATTCCAGATTGTAACAGGCTAAACCAGAACTGCTCGTGAGTCATTCAAATAATCATACTCCTAGTTGTAAAAAGCTCATGATTCAGACAAATAACTATACCCCTAATTTCAAAAAGGTAAATCAGGGCTTCTCATGGATCATCCAAATAGTCACACGCCTAATATTAACAAGATAACCCAGAACTGTTCTTGATTTAGCTAAATAATTGTATCCTTGATTTTAACAAGGTAAATCAAAAATTGTTCGTTATTCGGTTAAATAATCATATCCTTAATATTAACAAGGTAAACAAAGCTTTTAATGGTTTAGCCGGTAACTCACATAATAATTTTAACAAAGAAAGCCAGAAACTGTTCGTCATTTAGCTAAATAATCAATTCCCTAGTTTTAACATCCTCTCAACACATTATAAAAGATTTTAAAACCTGTGTAATCTAGCTTATGACTACCACAGGTCATCAGTCATAAGGTACTTGATTCTTTTTTAACACCATTGCATGATTCATCAAGTACTTACTTCTTTTCATCACCTACTTTAGGATTTAAAACCTCTCATGTTTCTTACAAAGCTACGATACATTAGATACGGGTTTCTTCTTCTTTTCAACACTTTAAGGAGTTGAAAACTTTTATATACTTTCTGATCAATGCCACATTACATCAGGTACTAGATCCTTTTTGACAGCTTCTGAAGGATAAAGGATTTGGAAATACCTGCAGTCCTACTGATCATTGTCATGAGTCACCAGTCTTTGGAGTTCATGAAAATTTTCTCTTTAAGAGATTTATATCAATAAAAGTAATCATCTCTTTGGTAAAGGAAATACAAACTGACGTCTAATTGCTTAATGTATTTACTTTATTTTGTAAAACTCAATGGTGATTGAAAAATTATTTTTACATGTAGCATACTTGGATACCTCAAATAAAGAAAATTATTGGGCTTACTTGAAATACTTTAACAAGAAGTAGGCAGACAGATCCAGACAGATGAACAGTGAAACGGGCAGAATTATATATAGACCGGCCTTGATAAATTTGTCGTTGTCACATTTCAGTGTCATTTATTTCTGTTTTCTAGTTGGAGAAAGTACATAAATTCTTGAATATGAAACAAGATTTGATGTTTTTCTTTTTCATCGAGTTAGGTTGGTACCTTTGATATTGTTTTCAATATAAATCGCTTTATTTGCGAGCTGTCAAACAGAAAGGTGGGAAAAACAGTTTGTTTTTTCTAACAAGCTTGCCCAATAATTTCCATGAGCAGCTACTGATAACAAAAACCGGCTCGTTTGCCTGTTTAAAACACATAGGATGTTACTAAAGTTAGCAAGAAGGAATCCTCAGTAGCCGCGGCACTTAAAATTCTTTTAGGCAGGATTTAGAGTAAATTAATCCATGAGACCCTGGGTGTGGTCAAATACATCAATAGAAAGGGTTTAACCTCCTGAGTCCAAAACTGTAATTAGATATCCAATTGGTCAGGAAATGACGGAGCTATGAGCTAAATATTTGTACTTGAAGACATTCTATGAGCCGCTATGCTGTGGCTAAAAATCACCTTTTTAGGAGAACCCTAAGTTGAATAAATTATATTCCACATGAAAAATACACAAGACTTTGATGTCATATCCGAAGAAAAACTGCATAGGGTATTAGAATGTGTAGAATGGTTTTAGTTTTCTTGTAGATAACCTGGACTCACCCCTTAAACAAATGTTTTACGGAAAGAAAACGTGCGAATGAAAGTAGTCATTAGCATCATATCCCCAGTGGTTAATGGTACGTTTATGGACTTCCAATGCTAAAATCCAGGGTTCGATTCCCATTGCGTAGCTTTAAACTAAAACAGAACAAAGTATAAAAAAAACATTTTTCATGTATAAACGAGGTCAAAGATTTTTGTTGGGTGAGTGAGAAAAGATGAAGACTATAGAAGCACAAAGAAAAAAGAAACACCTGTAAGATCTTCAGACGATCTTTGTTAGTCCACTGCTGTTGCTGACGTACTTGTTAATGCTGACTTATAATTATAGCCAAAGTACAGTATTCAAGACTATGCCACACTATTGTTTCCCCCTCTCTCATCTCCATTATATTGTACAATATATTAGATTTTCTTCAGCTGAGTTGCCACTCTTTATTGTTTTAATCGCATCTTTATGCTCATTTAAGTCATCCTTTCTTCTCTTTTAGATCTAACCTTATTGTAATAAGACATATAATTGACAGTCAGAATAGACTCTCCGTATGTGAAGGATTACAGTGATGATGTATGTGTAGGATGTACAGCGATGATGTATGTGTAGGATGAACAGCGATGATGCATGTGTAGGATGTACAGTGATGATATACGTGTACGATGTACAGTGACGATGAATGTGTAAGATGTACAGAGACTATGTATGTGTAGGATGTACAGCGATGATGCATGTGTAGGATGAATAGTAATGATGTATGTGTACGATGTACAGTGGTAATGTATGTGTGGGATTACAGTGATGATGTATGTGTAGGATGTACAGCTAGAATAGATATCTATTATCACAATTAGGCTAACACTTACAGCTAGGGTGTCTACAATCACAATCAAGAAAAACTTACAACTAGGATGTCTACTATCACGCCCAAGATAAAACCTACAAATAGGGTGTCTACTATCACGCCCAAGATAAAACCTACAACTAGGGTGTCTGTTATCACAATCAGGATAAACCCTATAACTAGGATGTCAATTATCACAATCAGGATAAATCCTACAGCTAGGATGTCTATTATAAAAAATATGATAAACCATATAAGGTGTCTGCTTCAAACATTAGGAATGCTACATGATTTAAGATAAACTTCACCTGTAGAATATCTACTAAAGTGATCAGGATAAGCCCGAAGTTTATGATGTGTACAAACACATTCCGACAATCAGGATAGAACCAATATGTACGATCCCTGGTTTTACAATAAGCATACTTTGAAAATCAATACAATGTCATAGTATGTGTAGGAAGGCTACCTTCATAAATAGATATTAAGACGATCAGGATAGACCTTAAGTTTATGATGTGTATGAACACATTTTAAGTTCTACGACAGTCCGAATATAAACAATCTTTATTACAATAGTGTGAAAAAACTACGACATTTATGACATACTTACGTGTCATAAGAAACCTTTGAAGTACCATATCTACTTCGTTGTAAGACTTATCCGCCAAATACATTTAAACGTTATTCTCGTTTTACAACACCCACCTCAGCGAAGTGGTGAGTTTCTTCTGCTTTCCTCTCTTTAAGTATTTGAATTTTGTTGTTCACATTGTCTCTATCAACTAGAGAAAATATAGGAAATGTTGGTTTTTTATTTGAGCGCATGATGGAAATACATTCATTAAATAGCTAAATAATTTATATAATATGTTTCACAATCATTGTGTTTAAGAAAAAAAAAGTTTTTATAGAATATTCTTTAGGAACAACAATAAGTATGAAACCCTAAACCTTCTTTATATCTTGCAGTCAGAAGTCACTTGAGTGTAACTCTTAGCCAAGTCCTAGTTCTTCGACCTCAGATTCTTTGTGTATTAGCTTCAGATCTAGTCACATCTCAGTAGATTTAGACTTTGTCTGCTCGCTATCTGAGTAGACTGGTGTAATTAAAGAGTGTCAATTTGCTGCGCAGTGTGTAATCATCAGTAAAGACGTTCGAGTCCTTTGGGAAACTGTAAGTAAATGGTTTAGGTTGTAACAATCGCTTCAATTCCACCTACGACACTGACATTGTTTAACCACTGTAGCCAGTAGAGCAGATCGCTTCGTGTTTCTTTAGGTGTTTAATTCATTGTGAATATCGTTACAGTGACACTGAACAACCATTTCTTCTAAATGGTTTAAAATCTGCAGTGTTTCCCAGCAATCGTCTAATGTATTTACGTCACAAGCCTAAGTGATGATTTAATTTCTATGTTCGCAAACTTTATTTCTGACAAATAAGGATGTTTTATTTTAAATAATACTGATAAAAAATCAAACAACGGCAGACATAAAGTATTAGAAACAAAGGTTTAGTAAAAACAATTTACAATTCATGGAGATTAAATCTAGTGGAATTTATGGCGCAAACAGAGTTTCGTGTGAAAATTAACGCGATTTAATTTTTTTTTTTTAAAAGCGATTATGGTGTCATACTAAAATAGGCTTGAAGGTATTCTATGCTCTGTGAAACAAATGTTTTTCTTGTTTCTTTCTCCGAATCTATTAACTTCAAAATATGTATTCTTTGTAAGTATATACTTCTTCTTACTCATTAACGAAACTTTATATTTGGTAGACGGTAAAAAACTAATGTTACATATTTTTTATACCACATCCATGTTGAAGTATTTTGTGCTTGTTTTGCAATATCATTTAAACTTTTCGTTGGCATGGAAAATTTTGCTTTATTGCTCGCGTTATAAATTCAGAATATTTCGTTATAGCTTACAGAGTATGTAGGCTAAAGAAAGAATTGAATAACAAGTTTTAGAGAGTAGAGCTTGTAACAAAATGAATATTTTTTCCGCTGTTTTCTTTGGTGTCCATGATAATCAACAAAACGTATTGCAGAATAAATATTAATTTGATACAGAAATCTCTTGCGGTTGTTACCTCTTTCCTCACTCGAAACTCCTGTAGGCAAATGAAATCAAATGTGGAAAAAAAACGGAATGGGATTTTTCTAATTCGAAAATAGAAGAAAATTTGGTGTAATTTTTACCACACTGTCAAGAAGAAATATTGTAAATTATCACGCACTTCGCTAGTGTGCTAAACTCTAAGCAAAATATTTTTGGAAAAGAAAAAGAATAAATACGAATTATTTACTGGTATTTCACGAGTGTTCGGAAAAGTGGAGAAATTTCGTTTTAACAAGATGGAACAGAGCGTTTAAAAACGTTTCTACGTTTTGAAACATAGGAAT
>NW_013666760.1:304383-310903 GCF_000517525.1 Limulus polyphemus
CTCCTGGTTGAGTTTCAAAGCATGAAGAGCTATATTCTTCTGGTTGAGTTTCAAAGCAAGAAGAGCTATATTCTCCTGGTTGAGTTTCAAAGCATGAAGAGCTATATTCTTCTGGTTGAGTTTCAAAACAGAAAGAGCTATATTATCCTGGTTGAGTTTCAAAACTGGAAAAACTATATTCTCCTTGTTGAGTTTCAAAACTGGAAGAACCATATTCTTCAGGCTGAGTTCCAAAACAAGAAGAGGAAAATTCTTCTGGTTGAGTTTCAAAGCAGGAAGAGCTACATTCTCCTGGTTGAGTTTTAAAACTGGAAAAACTATATCCTCCTGGTTGGGTTTAAAAACAGAAAGAGCTATATTCTCCTGGTTGAGTTTCAAAACTGGAAAAACTATATTCTCTTTGTTGAGTTTCAAAACTAGAAGAACCATATTCTTCAGGTTGAGTTCCAAATCAAGAAGAGCTATATTCTTCTGGTTGAGTTTCGAAGCAGTAAGAGCTATATTCTCCTGGTTGAGTTTCAAAGCAGAAAGAGCTATATTCTTCTGGTTGAGTTTCAAAACAGAAATAGCTATATTCTTCAGGTTAAATTCCAAATCAAGAAGAGCTATATTCTTCTGGTTGGGTTCCAAATCAAGAAGAGCTATATTCTTCTGGTTGAGTTTCAAAGCAGGAAGAGCTATATTCTCCTGATTGAGTTTCAAAGCAGAAAGAGTTATATTCTCCTGGTTGAATTCAAAATCAGGACGAGCTATATTCTCCTGGTTGAGTTTCAAAGCAGGAAACGCTATATTCTCGTGGTTGAGTTTTAAAACGTGAAAAACCATATTTTCCCGGCTAGGTTTTAAAACATGGGAGGAACTAAATTCTTTTGGTTGGATTTTAAAACCTGTTAGGAACTATAGTCTCCAGCCTGCATTTCTAAACGTGGAAGGAACTAAATTTTTAGGGTTGGAATTTTAAGAACCTGTCAAGAATTATATTATCCCGGTTGGGTTTTAAAAGATTGAAGGAAATCGTTTCGTCATCCCAATAAACATGGTTAGAAACTCAGTTTTTGTCTGAGGGTACATACCATACACGTGCTCCTGATCAACTCCATTCAAGATCTGCGTTTCGAGATCTTTTCGAAGCATCAATGTTATTTAAAGCGATGATGTGTCGTCCAAATGTTTTGTGTTTTTTACGCTTAGCCCATGCTTTAAAAAAATTTATGAGTATGATCAGATTACTGTACTAACTTTCCAAACTCCATTTAGAAAAATTAAATATTTTTGGAACATATGCCTATTTTACCTCCACACAGAAAAGGTATAGAATCGTAACCGTAAAATTAATTCACCTAATTCTGCTTAAGCACGCTCACCTGTGACAGGTAATAGCAAGGTAAAGTCATGCACTACGTTTAACTCCTTTGTCTACCAGTTGTTGCTGTTAAACGCATAATGAAAGTTGTCCATAAATTTATGTTATGCATTTTTGATTGTCGCCTGTGACGTGAGATAATTTCAAAGTCATAAAAAATGCATTGTCGTTCAAATGTGTGTTTGTTTATTTGTTGTTAACCTCAAAGCTACACAATGGGACTTACCGCTGAGGGGGTGAGGGCTCGTTCCAATATTCAAGCATCACTTTTCCAGACGATATGGAATTTTGTTGTTGAGTACAACACACTGCACCCCCGCCGCTCCTTGCACGTTTATTAGTTAACCCCCCTCCCCCCGGCTGTTCGCAAGTTTACATATTAGTTAATTTAAGGAATACGTTTTATTCTCTTTTATCTATTAGATGGAAATATATATATATATAAATTTTTCAAACTTTTCTCCCCTCAGTTTCCCATCAAAGGAGGGGGACGATAAGACAAAGTATGGTAGGAGATTTCTTCCCGATTGTTTTACCGAATAATAACGCAGACTGTGCGTTTAGTTTGAAGACTCCGCCATCTTTGTCCGCTTACAAAATGTGCAGCCTGCTGCTGATGGAGTGTGAAAGATAAATCTGGCGGCCGCCTTTCACCCAAACTTGCTTTCGGTATACAGTCAATGTGATTCACAGTGTCGGGGAACAAGGGGTCTTTTGTTCGTTAGGTCCTATGTGTACACTCCACATTATAATCCCCCTTCCCATTTTGCGTATGTGTGATTTAGCGGCATTCCATAGTATGTTTCAGGTGCTCCAACATCCGGCGAGGCTCCTGCAGACATCTTATATATGAGTGTTCCTTTCTTACAGCAGACGAAATGACAGAAAGTTCTTAAGGTTTATGCGTTTAAAAAATGTTGAACGGAAATCAAAATGTACAGTAACTTCGTCCGTGGATGGAATTGTGCCCAGACAACACAATCATTATGTTGATGAATTCGAGAGAATCAGAACAGTTGGAAAGTTTTGAATGAATTTGGCTCCATCTTCTTGTTTCTAAGATGACTTCATAAATACGACGTAATTAATTATCTCACCGAGAAAACCTTTGCACAATTACTGAAGAAGATTCTACAACTATGTTTATTTGTTTGGGAAATTTACACAAGGGTTTTTTTCTCTTAATTTTCAACTGCTAGACAAAAGGAAAGGCAGCTAGCGAACAGCACCTACCACCTACTTCCGATCTACTCTATTCGAATAGTGTGATTTGACCGTCAATTTTATAATGCACCCGTGGCCCGGAAGTGCGGAGCGTATTTTTACGACAGCGTGATGCGAATCGAGGACTCTCAGATTCACAATCCGGTAAGATAACCACTAGGCCTCAAGAAGACTCTATAAAGAATAACAGATTTGTTTTGAGAAACACGTGTAACTTTGACTGTTGTATATCTGGAGGAATACAAGTGATGTAATTTCCCCGAAGGAGGACCGAAGTCCGCCTGTAGGGGTTACCTGTTTTAACCACTCGCACCACAATACATTAGTGTGTTGTCAGTCAGTAGATACTAAAATGAGGTCATATAAGGGAAGCTTAACGTTGCAATTTGTACTGTCGTGACGTCAGTAAAACATGCGCATGCCATGAATCACGCGAAAAATTATGCACTTAGTAGACTACAATACATCATGACATATGAACTTCAAAAGCAACAAATAAAAATATTTGTTACCCTTAATTTTGATTTTATTTACTCTTGAAACGGAACACTTTTGGGGACCCTGCGCTAGTACATCTAGTATATGTGCTATTTCTTGTAAGAATTGCAATTTGAAATTATTTTCACTGGCATTTTTAAAATTGAAGAGTAGCTATTTTCTAATGACTATTACATATAACATTGCGATTCGTACAAATATTTTCACTTATTTTATCAATTTTAGACACATTTCGACATTTTATATTTCAAATAACTTTAAGTAAAATAGAACGTTGTACATTTTTTAATCAACTACAATCCTAGTCAAACAACCAGCTTGCAAAGTGTTCTCCGTCACATATATATCTCTTTCTTGGTTCACATTTAATATATCAACTAAATATTCATCCTACTCAAATACTCTCACAAGATACTCCGCTTTTCACACGTTTTATCAACATCGTATTCCTTCTGTGCATTACATCTCAAGATGTTGTGCCTTTTACACTTAATACAACAGGGAGGAATTTTTCTGTACATTACATCCACAAGATGCTATGCCTTTTACACTTAATTAATACAACGTATATGTATTTTCTGTGTATTATATCTACAAGATGCTGTACCTTTTACACTAAATACAACAGATACACATTTTCTATGTATTGCATTCCCATGATGCTATACCTTTTACGCTTAATACAACAAATACAGATTTTCTGTATATTACATCCACAAAATACTAGACCTTTCAAACTCGATACAACAAATAGATATTTTCTGAACATTGCATTCACATGACGCTATACCTTTTACACTTTTTACAGATTGACATTTTCTGTATATTACATCCGCAAGATACTTCTTTTTAAACGAAAACTGGGATAGACCGTCACATTATAAAGACCCCAAGGCTGAAAATTTTCTGTGACTGCATTAGCTCTTGTGACCCACAGATTGCAAGTTGAGCTCTTTAACCATCAGATCATGCCAGGCCAATTATTTCTTCTATATAATATTCCATCCAAGTGTTCTTTGAATATAATACATCTTATATTTTTTCTCCTGCTAGTTACATCAGATATATACGACTTATTACCTGAACACTTTATCGAAACATCTCTTCCACATACTACATCATTAAATATTCCTTCTCCACGACACATTAAACAATCCTCCCGTATCATAGGTCATTTAAAACATTTCGACACAGTGTCTGTGAGTATAAACTACCTAGTTTAAGTCATTAATCAAATGTTGAATTATTGCTTTATGTTAAATGATGTGAGATAACCCCATCTTTCGTCTTTACGTGTTTTTTAGGTCTGCAAGATGATTTTATAAGTGAATAATCGCATATCATGAAGACTTGTTCAAAGTTCAGAAACTTAAAAGTATTTAATTAGTTTGCTATCTAGGAATAACGATGTGATACAAATGCACGCCGAGAGAAAAAAATGTCATTCCAGTAAATACCCCCCTCCCTTGTTTCGACAAGATAATAAATTTACACCCTCAATGTTCATACTCCTTCTATATATGTAGAAGTGTGAATTTATAAACAGAAAAAAACATGTAAGTGGTATGTGAAGAAAAGATCTGTTAACTTCTAGATTGTATGTGTATCACACATACTTGTAGAACGTATAATTTGATATAGTAATTTTAAATAGAGACCAAATAATTATCTAACTTAATTCAAATATTATGCTAATATTTTAACAGAAGTTTTTTGCAATCAGTACAGCTCAATGAGTTGTGATTTCACACCCACAGTGAGATGTGAAATCACACTTTCTGATGTTATAGCTTATTTTTGTTAAAGATCTTCTATGGATACTTCACATCTATAAAAAGTGAAATAACACTTTTTTAGAGTTTCTGAGTTTCAAAGTGATAATAGATATTAGAACCTGAATGACTATTCACATTAAACATAATATCTTAGAACCTGAAGCTGGATGACTATTTATATTAAGTATAATATCTTAGAACTTGAATGATTATTCATATTAAACATAATATCTTAGAACCTGAAGCTGGATGACTATTTATATTAAGTATAATATCTTAGAACTTGAACGATTATTCATATTAAACATAATATCTTAGACCCTAAAGCTGGATGACTATTTATATTAAGTATAATATCTTAGAACTTGAATGATTATTCATATTAAACCTAATATATTAGAACCTGAAGCTAGATGACTATTCATATTAAACCTAATATATTAGAACCTGAAGCTGGATGACTATTTATATTAAATCTAATATCTTAGAACCTGAAGCTAGATAACTATTCATATTAAACCTAATATATTAGAACCTAAAGCTGGACGATTATTCATAATAAACCTAATATCTGAGAACACTGAACTAAGCAACTCGATATAGTGAGCCTAATACCTTAGGATGTTATAATGAATGTCTTTACATGCTAAACTCGATATCTTAGAACATAAAATATGTCTTTATATATTAAATTCCATATTGTAGAACATTAAACTGGGTGTTCTTAAGTTCCATATTGTAAAACATTAAACTGGGTGTTCTTATATGTTACATTCAATACTGTATAACATTAAACTGGATATTCTTATTAGCTAAATTCAATATTGTAGAACATTAAGACAGGTGTTCTTATATGTTAAACTCAATATTGTAGAACATTAAGCTGGGTGTTCTTATATGTTGAATTCAATATTTTAGAATATCAAGCTGGGTGTTCTTATATGTTAAATTCAATATTGTAAAACATTAAGCTAGGTGTTCTTATTAGTTAAATTTAATATTGTAGAACATTAAACTGGGCATTCTTATATGTTAAATTCAATATTGCAGAACATTAAACTGGGCATCTTATATGTTAAATTCAATATTGTAGAACATTAAACTGAGTGTTCTTATATGTTAAAGTCAATATTGTAGAGCATTAAGCTGGGTTGAATTCAATATTTTAGAACATTAAGATGGGTGTTCTTATATGTTAAATTCAATATTGTAGAACATTCAACTGGGTGTTCTTATATGTTAACTTCAATATTGTAGAACATTATGATGGGTGTTCTTATATGTTACCTTCAATATTGTACAACATTAAACTGGGTGTTCTTATATGTTAAATTCAATATTGTAGAACATTAAACTGGGTGTTCTTAAAAGCTAAATTCAATATTGTAGAACATTAAGCTGGGTGTTCTTACATGTTAAATTTAATATTGTATAACATTAAACTGTATGTACTTATATGTTAAATTCAATATTGTAAGCTAGGTGTTCTTATATGTTGAATTCAATATTTTAGAATATTAAGCTGGATGTTGTTATATGTTAAATTCAATATTGTAAGCTAGGTGTTCTTATATGTTGAATTCAATATTTTAGAATATTAAGCTGGATGTTGTTATATGTTAAATTCAATATTGTAGAATATTAAAATGAGTGTTCTTAT
>NW_013666760.1:311725-315445 GCF_000517525.1 Limulus polyphemus
TATTTAAAGAAATCCTTACTGTCAATTTTTACATTTTCAGCTACCTTTTCCTCATACATCCTTTTTGATATCCTAATTTCCTATTTCACCAACTTTCTTGATCTTCTATAATCTTCTAAGTCTCCTGTCATACCAGTCAATTTAAATGTCTTAAATTTATGATGCTTTTCTTTAATTTTATTTCTTAATCTCTTTGTGAGCCAACCTGGATTTTTACTTGTAGCTACCCTTTTCTTTCTATTACAAATATGTTAACCTTGAATATTTAAAAATTTATCTTTAAAACATTTCCATATCTGATCAGTCTCTTCAAATTCACAACTGATAATTTCTTGTTGCATCCCTTCAAAATGTGTTTTGAAATCTGTAACCAAAATGTCATTATTCCTTATCTCCATATGCAGCAAAACATTGAACCTAATACAGCAATGATCACTTGCACCCAGATATTCCCCAATTTCCACCCTCTCAATCATTTCTGTATTTGAAGTTAACAATAAGTCTAAAATAGCATTGTTTCTAGTTGGTTCCTTGACTAACTGGTGAAGATAGCCATCCTGAACAGTTTCCAAGACCTTTCTCCCTCATGGTTTGATTCTAGAATTTCCCAATCTGTATGACTGAAGTTAACATCACCCATAATTATGACTTTATTAACATCCTTACATACTAACCTAAGCCTATCATTTAGCCCTAATGACCTACTTATAACTTCATCCTCACAGTTAATTCTGGGCAGTATCCCTGATAAAATTAAGTTATGACTGTTTTCTTTAGTTTAAGTGCTTTTATCAACCCCTTATACTTATTAATTAGCTCCTCTGACCTACCTTTCCCTACATCATTAGCCCTACATGCACTACAAAAACTGAATCCTTGCTAGCCCTCTTTGTTATATCTCTTGCTCTGTCAGTTATATCCTCCACTGCCCTTGGGTAGCATAATCTGATTATTTTCTCCCTATTTACACCACAGACTATTCTATCCACATGCCTTATCAAGGAATCACCTATGACTATAACCTCATCATCCACATCATTCTCTCACCCTTTTGTTTTCCCTCGCTCCATTGTATCTATACTGTTAGTGTTATAGTCTGAAAGTGGAAATAATACTCAATACCAAATACCAGTAGCTTATTGAGTTAGTGTTAACACTATTACTGTTAAGCCTAACGTTTAAGAACCAATTATATAATTTTATCACTACTTTGTCTTCACACTAAAGAAATAAAGTTTATCTTTAATTATATAGAACTTAATTTATTTGAACAATATACGTAACATTAATCATAAAACGTATTTCCTTTAACCTAATTTATATTATAACCTACCTATATCTATAAAGTATAACTTATAAGCTGAATTTTAACTAATGCCAGTAATGGACCTAATGTAGAACATTATACTTGATGTTCCTCTATGCTAAATTAAATATTGTAGAACACTAATCTGGATGTTCTTATGTGTTAAATTCAATATTGTAGAACATTAAACTGGGTGTTCCTCTATGTTAAATTATATATTGTATTATGTAGTATTCATACACAAATAGCTTAATGCAAATTACAGGAGTGAACTTATTTTAATTTACATTTGAACTGTGTGAATAAATACATGTATGTCAAACAGTTGTAGCCAATAAACAGAATCTAACTAACACTTGTTGATGTGTATGGATAATTCTGGTGAAATAGACGCCTGCGTTGTGTCATTCGTATGTAGCAATTAAACCTTACAGTTTTTTTTATGTCGGTAATGAGATCTGAGCATAAATGACAACATAAATAGTGTCTTCAGACGCGTATGTAATGTGTACTAATAGATGTATCAAGTAAGTGTTGAATTGAAGAACTAATTTCTACATTGGAGATATGTTGATGGTCTAATTAATTCAAATACGTCCTGTAGACTAGTAGGTGTTGATATTTATCCTACATGTGTGTAAAGAGTATGGAATACATCAACAACTTTTGACCACATACTGTCTTTCATATTAAATTACGTAGTGTGACAGGCATAAAGCACGTGTAGGTTTGGATAATGGTGGAGAAAGAAGCTATGAATATTTCGATAAGCATAAATAAATATAAATATATATACTTTCTATTATCTTATTAAGTAGTTCCTATAGGAATATCGTTTCTATCTATGTATTTAGACAAAAAAATTCATCAAATTTTGGTATAAAATTTCCCCAAGCACCCAGAACAATGAACTCCGGGAATGTAGATTTATAATATATGGAGTTGTCATGAATAACATAAGCATGGTAAAGGTAGAGTAGCATTAAAATGCTGTCTTAAAAATCGTATAATTCCTAAAACTACTCACAGAAACAAGTCGAGATAAAAATCAAACATTAAGACCAAAATTTCAGAGCGTGTTTGAAATTTCTTGCTAATTTCAATTGTTGAGGTTGTAACATTATTATTTTTCTAATTATGCGAGGTTTTATTAATAATTAACTGTTTTGTAATACGATTGTATACAAATATCTTAAAAAGAGAGAAAGCATTTAATTTAGACGAGGAAATTGTATTATTTAAAGAGTTAGAAATTAATTATCTGATAAAGTGTTATTAAATGCTATTTTCAAAGTTTCTGATGTTCTTTTTCCTGGCCCCCCCCCAGTGGCACAATGCTATGTCTGCGGACTTACAACGCTAGAATCCGAGTTTCGATACCCGTGGCGAGCAGAGCACAGATAGCCCATTGTGTAGCCTTGTGCTTGATTACAAACAAATAAACAAAATATTTTTCCTGAAGGAACGATTACGTAGCTGCGTCTCTTTAATATTTTATCTTCACGTCTTAATGTAAATGATTCGGGGAAAAAGTACATTATATCTGTAATGATACTATGACATTTGCTTGTTGTGATATTGTTACATACACTATGTCTGTAATGTTTGTAGTTACTGCAACTGTTCAGACACGCGCTGAGGTTTCTCATGGAGGGGGAGAAAGGGGAGAGACAATGATGTCACCAAATACGATGATGTAATAATTCCATAAAGTGTCACCAGAGGTCGCTGGCACCATGCAATAATGTCAGCAGAGAGGGTTATATTTTATACAGTCGGTATAAAACACTAATTCAATAGCTCTATATTTAATCATACCTCTTGAGAACTCGCCCTCTGGTTTCACTTCGTGGATCTATGACGTTATGTCCGCCTGTTATGGCTATCTAGCAACACGCCCTGTCTGATGACACTTTGTGGAAGTATGACGTCATTGTCTTTGGTGACATCATTGTCTCTACCCCCTACTCTCCACCTCTGAGGCAGCCAATCAACGCGTGTGTCTGAACACGTAGAGTAACTACTAGAGCTACAGTAACTACATTTTCTTTTTGTGACATGTGACTTACTATGTCTGGTAATGTTAGTATAATGACATTTGCTTGTTGTGACATCGTAATGAATGCTATATTTATAATGACAATACGACACTTGCTTTTTATGGCGCTATCACAAGAATATGTTTAATCAAACAAATTAAGAAATGGGGACCCTAAGAGATAAAACTGTTGCGTCATCGAGTCACATGACTACTGTGACGCAACGTTTCTAGAACTATCATGTACTTTGGGGAATGTTCTAGTTCTTACTAGATATAGGGTAGGCTGGTATATATAAGAGGGGAAAACGTGACGCGGTAAGGTAAGGTAATGTGTGTGTAGATACTGAGTAACTGAACTGCAGTCGGAAGTATT
>NW_013666760.1:316256-317424 GCF_000517525.1 Limulus polyphemus
GTTTATTGTATGTGGTTATTGTTCGGGACGAACAATACTAGGGAGGGGGCAGTGTTGCGTCATCGAGTCACATGACTACTTTGACGCAACGTTTCTAGAACTATCATGTACTTTGGGGAATGTTCTAGTTCTTACTAGATATAGGGTAGGCTGGTATATAAAAGAGGGGAATGTAATGTGTGGGTAGATAGTGAGTAACTGAACTGTAGTCAGAAGTATTGTTGACGTTCGTTGATTAGCGTTTGTTTTAACGCGATTGTTGAAGTTGAGTGTATCGGTAAAGTTATATTCGGAAAGAATAAATCAGTTTTATTAAGTAAAGAACTTGTGTCGCAAGTTTCGTCGGAACGAAGTTACGGAAAGTTAATAAAAAAAAAACGGAGACGTAACAAAACTATAAAATAAAGACTACGTTGCTTTACGAGTATAAAGTAGGCTTAATGCCAGTCTAACCTGATGGTACTCACTGTCGACGTTTCGCATTTCTTTGGTTTTGCGTATGTATTTTTCAGAGACTAACTTTAAGTGTACCATACTCGTATAAATTGTTGTCATAACTTAGTCTTTGTGGTATAAACGGCTCTCATTAACACACGTCTCTTATTTGAATGTCTTCTAACTTGAGCCTTATATCTTACAGACTTCATATTTTATCTCTTTAAGTAACGAAAGTATAGAAAACTTATGATTTGTGAATAGTAACTTTTCAGACAGAAAAAAAATGTATGATATGACTATTACCATGAACTATTTAAAGTTGTATCTATACAGGTGAAAGATGTTATGACATGATCAAGAACATATTTAATGCTATATTTACATGCTCACCTGTAGTTTGTGAGACGTTTTAAAATATCGATTTCTCAGGATTGAGGTGGTTTGTATTAGTTTTGTTTGACTGAACTTTATTTGTCATTAATGTTTTTTTATTTTTTTTATTTCCTCCACTAATAAATGATAAACTTTATTTTTGTTTTTTCTATTTACAATTAATTCTTATTCTTATTATTTTTAATATCACGTAGTAAGTCATGTATTAGACTTAGACGGATCTTTGTGTAATTTTCATCATAAATGTGTGTACAGTTATAGGCGAAGCCATAGAAACCAATGAGTAATCTTTTCTTTACTTACCTTTCTGGCCCAGCATGGCCAGGTGGTTAGGGCA
>NW_013666760.1:318390-322526 GCF_000517525.1 Limulus polyphemus
CTACATTATTGTTCAAATTTTCCTTGAAATACCATATGTTTTGAGACACTTGAGTCATGTATATACACACACAGATATATATATATATATATATATATATATAGGATTCCAACAAGAACATTCATAATTAGTTTTTGTCAGTATCTTAACACTATACTGAAACTGACCCTGAAGAGAAAGTTCAGTGTCAGTTCTTCACTGGCTGAAAAGTCACTAAAGGACCAGTAACACTTTGTTGAACAGCATGTCTGAAACTGATTTTGATGCTGAAGAGGAAGTAAAAGTGTCCGTTCTCCATTGGCTGAACAGTCACTCAAGAACCAGCACTCAACTTACTGTAACATTATATCACAACAAAAGTAAATTACGTTGAACCCCCCCCTTTTCTTTGCTCGCTTATCACAGTGTGTTTATTTGCTCTTAGCAAATTTTCACGTGTTAGTCTTGATAGACCTTACAAGAATAGCGAAATGTACATGTATAATTATTTTGAAAATTAAAGAAACAAAACTTCCATTCATAGGTTATCAAAGCGCTTTTAACTATAATAATGGTTAAAGATTTAAGCTTGTTTCCATTTTTTGTCGTAGATGTGTATGATCGTTTGTCACGTGTCATTTTAGGGCAGCGATATCCCAACTGTATTAATTTGCTATGGGCTTCTAGCCCCGGTATGAGCGATATTATCACATTCAAAATTTTGAATCTTTGTATCTGAAAAATCTAAGACATTTACTTTACGATTAAAAGTTTATCGAAAGAGAAATGAGCTTAACAAACTGACGTGTTTTTGATATTTTCCATTCCATAGAACACAACATTCCTTGGGCTTAAAATCCATAGAGGTTAAAGACCTCTACTGGTTGTGTGACGAAATTTCAGTCTCTTTATCTGATGATGATACTTCTTACTGTTGTAAGATCCACTTCCCATTTTTTATCGAATTTAATTAAAGCTGTTCTTGAATGGGTATTCTCGTTACACTGAATTACAGAGAGTATTTCTTTACACTGAGCTATGTTGGCCATTTTGTTTATACTGAAGCTACACTGAATTACGTGGGGTATTTTGGTTACAGTGAGATAGATACGGCATTTTAATTACAATGAACTACAGAGTAAATTTCGGCTACAGTGAAACTGCAGAGAATATTTTGGTTATATTGTTTTACATTGGGTAATTTGGTTACACTGAATTAGTTTGATCGTGTAGACGAATCGTATATATATATATATGTATTTATACATGACTGTTCGAGGGGTTGAAGGGTGAATGCTCTCCTGTTAGTGCCCATTTCTAAATATGATCCACCCTAAAAATTAAGAAATAGCACATGATTTTTATTCCTCTTTAATTCGATCAATTCTCATTTAATGTTTTTTGTTGTTAGTTTCTCGTGCATTTTAAACGTAAGATAACAAAACAACAACCCTCTATTCTGTCACTTCCGATGAACGGTTTTCGATAGAGGTGAAAATTATTTAGTGTGTGTGCATTCCTCCCACAGTACTTGGAGAGAAAAGATTAATATACGGCAGTGGATGAACTAGAATATTTAACTTAAGATTAATATACGGCAGTAGATGAACTAGAATATTTAACTTAAGATTAATATACGGCAGTGGATGAACTAGAATATTTAACTTAAAATTAATATACGGCAGTAGATGAACTAGAATATTTAACTTAAGATTAATATACGGCAGTGGATGAACTAGAATATTTAACTTAAGATTAATATACGGCAGTAGATGAACCACAATATTTAACTTAAGATTAAAATACAGCAGTGGATGAACCAGAATATTTAACTAAAGATTAAAACACAGCAGTGGATGAACCAGAATATTTAATTTAAGATTAAAATACAGCAGTGGATGAACCAGAATATTTAACTTAAGATTAAAAGAACAACAGTGGATAAACCAGAATATCTAACTTAAGATTAAAATACAGCAGTGGATGAACCAGAATATTTAATTAAAGATTAAAACATAGAAGTGGATGAACCAGAATATTGAACTTCCCGGTGACTTAAAAACTCTCTGTTATTCGTTTTTGGTGGAACCAAATTCTTTGGTTTATATGCACACGACATTCTCAGTCACTGAGTAACCAAAGTACACTTTCTTTCTGACGTCGGAAATTGGCTTCTTTCACTTGGCAACCACTGAGACATGTGTTGCTGTCATTTGTCAAAGAACACAAATCGCTCTCAGTCTGTGGGCATGCGTATATGTTAGGTGTATGTACAGAAAGCCCGCGAATAAACACTCGTTGCACGATGTTTTACTAACTTCTCGCCCTGGAAGATAATGATAACTATCACGTGATTTAAAGGAATCCTAAGAGCGTAGGTTGATGTGAACTAGTTGACTGTGTATCTCCTTTCTTCCCCCCTCACCTACTCATTACTGGTTGATGATATAGAGCTGTTCATAGTAGTCCTTATCAGTAAGTAAATTAGTCCTTTTTTTTAACCTACTAAACTATAAGCTTCCCATAATTCATTTACATTTCTCTAGACAGGGACTAAAGATAGCCCGATGACAGAGTGCTGGCATTGCTTATGAACCGATTCAGTTGCTTCATTTCAGAAAGACGTTAATGATTTCATAAATTTTCAAATCCGATCTTCTGTGGCCATGCATATAATATGTTCTCTATTCCAACTGTTTCCTTTTACGATACAAGGTATAGGAGAAGATGTAGTTGCCTTGTTTAGGAACGACCGTTTAATCGGTTGGCCTATGTTATCAGCTTACTAAGTTTTACTTTAACTTTCTGAAAAGCGAAACTCTAAAGTATGTAGTAATTCAATTTTAAGTTAACGTAAGTAACCACGACATCTACTAATTCGAAGTAAATGTAAATAAATTTATTACGACACTTCATCAAATCTGTTTACGGCAAATATTCCTGAGGTTTTTAAACATTTTCTATTTGATCTAAAGATATGTTGGTGCCATTAGTTTAGTAAAAAATTATTAACTTTTGCACGCCTTCAGCCCCTCGGTGGCTCAGGAGCAAATCTGTAGGCTTATAACTAAGAAAACTAAGTTTTTGATACCCGTAGTGGGCACAGCATAGATAACCCAAAACGCTACCTAAGATGAATTTTTTCACATGGATAATTTTAATTAATAACTAAAACAATTCCTTACACTAGCGCCACAAATACATGGACAATAAAAAAGCCGTTTTTATCTTCCAGTTCAATAAAGAATATAATGATACTTTCCTGTTTTTTATTAGTATTGTTCTCGTATTTCATCTTCTCTTTTCCGCTAAAATATGGAGATGTTTTACAATATTTCGAATCATTCGTGTATTATCAAGTTTAGTCATGGCTTAGATGGATTTGTTTTTCAACTGTGTCATCCTTCATAAAATTAATATAAACCTTTTTTCGGTAATTAGAGGAACCACACCGTAGGTGGATTTCTTTTTCAGCTGTGTCACCGTTAATAAGATTAATGTAAGCATTCTTCGTTAGTAAGAGGAATCACGCTGTAGATGGATTTTATTTTTCAACTGTGGCGTCCTTCAGAAGGTTAATACAAGAAGTATTTGGCGATTAGAGGATTCACTTTGTGCAAATCACAAATCCTTTAAATTATTAATGATTATATCATAGAATCATAAATTTTGATCATTTTTGAGTTTTATCTTCATGCCATCCTTCCTGCGTTTTGCAAGTTAAAATCTTATTATTATTATACGTTTTTTTAGGTTGTAACAGTTTGATGTAAGGTGTTTGCAAGTGCGATCACTGATTTTCAGTCTAAAAAGACACTTTAAACGACCGTAAAGAGTAAATAAAATGATACTTTTTGCAAATAACATCGTGAGCAAACTTGTAAGTTGTCAATATGGTGTCGTATCTTATTTTAAAAACGCCCTGTTAACTCTACAAGTTTCTCTGTTTGGAAATACGTTCCATATATACTAAGTCATGCTGCATAACGTCACTGAAATATCGTTAAGTCTCAGTTTCTTTGTTAATATACACCTGGAAAAAAGTTAAGCACCCCCGTGTTTTTTTCAAGTGATTCAGATTCGACGTTCTTGTGGCTGATTATAAATTACCATTCAATCTAAACGTGGTTATCAAATGAAATTATGCATTATTGGGC
>NW_013666760.1:323464-327085 GCF_000517525.1 Limulus polyphemus
TAAACCTTATTTTCAATAAGCAATCCTGAAAAATATTTGGGGGTGCTTAACTTTTTTCCAGGTGTATACATAGTTTGTGAATATATGGATCGGGTAACTTTCATTAACTGATATAGTGGTTTTTTATATATTCATTACAAAAAAAGATGTACTTCCGCAAGGTCCCCGAAACTGTTCTGTTTCAAGAGTAAATAAAACCAAAACTAAGAGAAACAAATATATTTATTTCTTACTTTTGAAGTTCATATTTCATGTTGTGTTGTAGCATACAGAGTACATAATTTTTCTCGTGATTCATAACATTCATAACGCCAGTACAAATTGCAACGTTAAGCGTCCCTTATGTGACGCCATTTTAGTGTCTACTAACTGACTGACAGACAACACACTACTGGTGTGAGTGGTTAAAACAGGTGACCCCCTTCAGGCGGCCTTCAGTCACCTTTCGGGGAAATTATAGAGATAACATAATAGCAAATTTAGTTTTGTGTGTTTGTTTCTTATAGCAGCCATCCAGCAGCTTATAACGCTAAAATTCGGACTTAGATACCCATGCTGAGCAGAACACAGACAGCCTATTGTCTAGCTTTGAATGTTTAATAAATTTCTGAACTTTGAAAACAACTTTTTAAAATTAACGAATATTTTTGATATTGACATTACGAACAAAAATGATATAATGAACTTTGTGTTTCTTCGACAATTGTAATAAGCATTTCTACTAATTGTATCGAAATATATTATATATTTTATACACACGTATGGATTGTGATTTACGAGAATTCGAAGTATTTCGGCACGATTTACATTCTGACTCAGGAAATATGAATAAGTATTCCAACGAATTTCAAAATTAAAAGCCTGAAGCTATAAATACACGTTTCCTTGTAATTTAGTTTTGTTCATCAAGAGTTTAGTGGTGAAACCGCTCACCAGGGAATTGACTTTCGAGCTGAAATAACATCTGCAGAAAAAATGACACGTGAACGTGGCATGCAAGAAATATAACTTAAAATTGTCTTTTTGGTGGATAAACAGATCCAGCTAAGCTTTTCAGGTCTATGCTGTTCCCGTCGTGCACCTTTCCTTGATCAGGAATCTCGGACAGTATCGACCTACCACCCATACACCGAATTAAGGAAATTATTTCTCTTTTATCTTTACTTCTCTCTCTCACACACACAGAGCAAAGCGTTTTTTTTTAACTTATCTTGCGGGAAGCTTTAAAAATACACGGCGTGCTTCTGTATAAAACGTCAGGAAACGAACCACAAACATGCAACATAAAAACGTACGTGTTTAGGAGCAGTTTGACCTAGTTTGATAAAAATAATAACACTTCCAAGTGATGGTTGATTATTCTTCAAATATACATATCGTGTATATCCAAGGGTATTGTACATAACTTTAGTCATCAGAGCTTCATCAACCTTAGTTGAAACAAAGAGAGTTTACTTCAAAAATACTTTAAACGACTAATTTTGCTATCTGATCATTCTGTTATTCTTAGAACAAGATGATTATCCATCCTTTGGCAATTGTATAAAACAAGCCTTTCTTTATACAAGTATGGTAGAGGGATATGCCAGAAGTTTATCCTTCCTGTAGAGTTGTCCCCAATGGTACAGCGGTATGTCTGTGGAATTATAACGCTAGAAACTGGGTTTCGATACCCGTGGTGGGCAGAGCACAGATAGCCCCTTATGGAACTTTGTGCTTAATTACAAACAAAGAAACCTGTAGAGTTAAAATTTGTCGTGGACTGATTATTTATTTCTGAATATGTGCCAGAATTGCACATGAAACTGAGTCAAGGAAACCGTTGAATCGGTCTTGTTTCAAGTTATCTAAGTTTCTGTGTCATCTTTCAAAAAAGAGGATTCTTGCACTACCCGTGGAGACATTTCCAGCCATATTCAGGTGGTCAGGAGATGTTCTGCCCTGGATAAACTGATAAAATCTAGAGTTCGGGAGCAAGAGGAAAAAGAAGAAACGAGAATACCCAGCCACATGGTAACAGTCGCATTAGATAAATTTGAGGTTTCTTTTTGAGTGGCAACTTTTCATTTAGTTAGTCTTGTTCTGGAGTCATCCAGTACAGAAGCAAAGATCCCATGCAAAACAAATGCATGCAGTGTGTGTTGTTGTCTTCGTTTTTAAAAAAATATTGTGTTCATAGTGTATTAAATTTTGAGCCCAGTCTGTTTATTCTTTAACTCAAACTCAGCCTATATAGATTCCATATTGTTCTGTTCAAACCTCCTGTTGGTAGACTTATCCGACATAGCTCAAAAGGATTTTCAGTTCGCCTGAATGTACCATCATTTGTATCGTCGGAGATCCTAATGAGTAGTATTACTAAATATATTACACCTTATAATATATGTACTCTTATTTACTAGACGTATCAGTTTATGCCATTTATATATGTGTATGTGATTTAAATAAATAAGAAACACAAATCTGGGCTTTCTTATTTTGTTAAGTTTGACATTGAAAATTATTAACGCTTTCGAAGTATCATTCGACTGCTCTTCAGCGTTTTAAATCTACGATAAAATTATCATTCGACAACTTCTTAAACCTACAAAGTAATTATCATTCGGGTCACATTATAATTATTTTCTAGGTTTAAGAAGTAGTCAAATGATAATTATTTGGTAGGTTTAAGAAGTAGCCGAATGATAATTACTTTGTAGGTTTAAGAAGTAGTCGAATGATTATTACTTTGTAGGATTAAGAAGTAGAAATGATAATTACTTTGTAGGCTTAAGAAATAGTCGAATGATAATTACTTTGTAGGTTTAAGAAGTAGTAATGATAATTACTTGGTAGGTTTAAGAAATAGTCAAATAATAATTACTTTGTAGGTTTCAGAAGTAGTCGAATGATAATTATTTGGTAGGTTTAAGAAGTAGTCGAATGATAATTACTTGGTAGGTTTAAGAAGTAAATGATAATTATTTGGAAGGTTTAAGAAGTAGTCGAATGATAATTACTTGGTAGGTTTAAGAAGTAGTCCGACTACTTCTTAAACCTAGAAAGTAAATATCATTTGACTACTTCTTAAACCTACAAAGTAATTATCATTCAACTACTTCTTAAACCAAGAAATTAATTATAATGCGCGTATTTCTTAAACCTAGAAAATAATTATAATGCGTCTACTTCGTAAACCTACAAGATAATTATTGTTCAACTACTTCTTAAACCTACCAAGTAATTATCATTCAACTACTTCTTAAACCAAGAAATTAATTATAATGAGAGTATTTTTTAAACCTAGAAAATAATTATAATGCGACTACTTCGTAAACCTACAAGATAATTATTGTTCAACTACTTCTTAAACCTACCAAGTAATTATCATTCAACTACTTCTTAAACCAAGAAATTAATTATAATGAGAGTATTTTTTAAACCTAGAAAATAATTATAATGCGACTACTTCGTAAACCTACAAGATAATTATTGTTCAACTACTTCTTAAACCTACCAAGTAATTATCATTCAACTACTTCTTAAACCAAGAAATTAATTATAATGAGAGTATTTTTTAAACCTAGAAAATAATTATAATGCGACTACTTCGTAAACCTACAAGATAATTATTGTTCAACT
>NW_013666761.1:0-28981 GCF_000517525.1 Limulus polyphemus
GTACCAGTTTAACGTTGAATATTATTTATGATTTCAACTTTATACACAAGTGTCAAAATACTATAATTTACCAATACTGTTTCCCAAGTTACTTTATTTCTGCTTTTATTGTGACTAAGGTTATCTTGTCACCATTCCTAATGTTGAATTGAATATCATTCTTTTATTCACAATTTATTGCGGAATGGTTATATTTCGAGTATCACACGGATTCGAACATGTCTCGCCAGCTCCAAAACCCAGAACTTTACCAAAAAGCCAATCCGTATCCACTTAGTTTTGTACATCTTAGACTGTTCTCTCTCTCATTTTCCAGATTAAAAAAAATTCAGTTAATCACTTCCTTTCTCCGATTAAGTGCTGGAAGACCTTGTTACTGCAATGAAGGGCCAGTCGTAACTTTGTGGTTAGCTTAACAGCCTGTAATCCAGAGTAGCGGTCAAATTCCACTATTAGAATAGAGCAGCTCAAGAGTGGGCAGGGGTGCTGTTGGCTAGCTACCTTCCCTCTAACTTTCAATTAAAAATCGGGGAGGTTAGCCCAGAGAGATTACAAAGAAACAATCAATACTGCTATTATCTGTATGTTCTATATTCCGAGTTTCAAAACACTGCAAGAGTTAAAACTTCAGACCATAGAATAAAAACATTTGTAAATATGTATTTTTGTTTTGCACTTAAAAAATGTTCAATTTGCCAAATACAAAAATATCAGAGAAAGTAGAAAATACAAGTTGAATAAATCTACTTTTATTTGAATAAAAAACTAGATCCTAAAAACCTTGTACAAAAATAGTTTGTTTCTTACAAACATACAACAATAACCTTTATAAAACCATACCCTAGAACACAGTATTCACAATTTAAAAACAATTTATAAAGCTTCTTTTTCTACAACTTTACACAATGTTCCCCATACCAGTTATAAAACCACACCCTGGAACATACTATTCATAGTTTACAACAGTTTATGAAGCTTCTTTTTCTACAACTTTACACAGTGTTCCTCATATATAGCAGTCATGAAAGGACGGAGATTTCCAAACGTACATGTTACAAAGCTGTGGGTAAACAAGATAATGTTAAAATAGATGTTCTGCAGGCAAATGATGGTTTAAAACACGAAACTATTAAAGCGATCTACAGAGATTTTTTACACAAAATCTGAAAGTTTCCGAAAGGAAAGCAATCCAACAATGCGGTGGTGTAAAATGCTGCTTTGTCTTGTGGATCAATGTCATACTTGTTAATATTCTTCAGAAAGCACTTATTACATCATACCATCGTATGTACGTGCATGTTTATACAGTATAAACACATTTATTTAAGGTTTAGGCTACTTTCTATAAGTTATCAAATGTACACTCTAAAATACTATATAAGGTAAATCTTTTTTGTACGATATTGTTTTAAATAAATGCAAAACGTTTCATCAAACCATACCTATCGATTCAGTTCTTTGATCAAAATGCATACTATACTTATGAACGCTGAATATATCATTTTCTATAAAATAAGCAATTATTTGCTCAAAGAAAATATTTAACCTAAACATTTTACGTTAAAATGTCTGGAAAACATGAACAGCTGTAGATAAACATTTTGGATTCTGAAACCAGCTCTTCATACATTTTGTTCTTTCCAGATGGGCTTAGTTAGACAATTTTGATTTCAAATCCAGTTTTTAATACCCTTTCATTGCACCTTAAAAAGAAAGAGAGAGAGAGAAATACTATTTACACTAGGCCTAACTAGCCTCTACTTTTTATTACATTATTTGCACATAGAATCCTCATATTCAGTCATTTTTTGTACAACACTTTATAAATTGCAATACTGATTGAAGGATTTCGACTTTCTCATCAAATAAAAACTTACAGTAGGAGAGAGGAGTTACAAATTTTAAACTTCCCCAATATGTATGTATGTATGTGTGTGTGTATATAAAGGTAATAACTCAGTAGAACATTGATACAAATAAAACTTGTTAATATATGCATGGTTGGTAATCATTTTTCTTCAAAAGCTTAACTGCAACTTTACTGAAATCATGTTAAAAACAAAAACTTTCATGTCCGTGAAAAATAAATTTTACAACAAAATTACAACATTTATTAAAGTTGAGATCCAAGCTACTGGAAATGCTTTCAATTTATAAAATATTCTAAATTTTTAAAAAGAAACTTGAGATCTGAACTTGCAGAACCAGAATATTAATAGTGAGAGATCAAAATAAAAGGCATAAAAATTATTTTTTTTTTTTATAAAATTTGTTTTTTGATACAAGCTGAATATTTTATTACTGTATTCAATATTTCTACTAAAACGTTTTTGTCAGAATTCCTTAATACAAAGTGAGTATTGAAATGTTTCATTCCTATTTTATATTCATAAATCATTATCCAGGAAATTCTGATGTCAACCTGATCCTTTCTTTTATATGATTCTGCTATAACAGCTCACAAGTTAATAGGAAGAACCTTCTTCCCTAACAGATAACAAGAATGTTGTCATGTAAAAATATACAATTCTCTATTAAATAAAGTTTCTACTCAATATGTCATAAGCACCAATTTAGCATCAATGTTTCTTCACACTTAACCAAACACTTGGCAATTACACAAACAACTAATAAGGCCTCATAATAAACTGCAACTTATAGTATTTGTCTTTTCACATGACCCACACACATTTAGTGCAATAACAATTAAAGAAAAAAAAAATAACCATAAAAGAAGTTAATGTGCTAAATTCAAAACACCAGAAAAAGGGCACAAGAATTAGATTATACTGTATATCAATAGATATTAGTTTTAACTAAAACTTTAATCCTGTAACAATGTTTTAATTGTTCAAAAACTAAATCCTGTAACAATGTTTTAATTGTCTAAAAACTAAATCCTGTAACAATGTTTTCAATTGATATTTCTATGATTGTGTGAGCCCTAAGAAACAAACTTTTAAGAAACTTGAACAAATAAGAACGGTCAAATGCAATCTTAAACCCCTGTGGGTAGTAGTTCACTCCAATGTATAAACTTAATATTAATTAACACATATTTTAATATGAGGAAACAAAACCAACTTAACTTGTTTGAATGTGAATTGATGTCATGACTCTTGATAAACTTAAAATATTTAAATCTGTCTTAAAGCATAAAAACACAAAAAAGCACAAGAAAATATATTAAAACAAATACTGAACTTCGTAAGCACATGACTACATATAATCAATGACACTTCTATATGGCATTGATGTCTTTCATACTATTACAAATGGAAAGACAAAGCTTTAAAAATCATTACACACACTACTATGTTTATCCTTATATTTTAAAATATGCATTACTGTTTGAATAAAAGTTTTTATTTTGCAAAGTATTTAAGTTTGTTTATTGTAAAAAAACTCAACACCGAAAAAAAAATTTACAAGTGTTTATTAAGGTACTAAAATATTAATTAAAAATAACTGCTTTCAGGTCAGAAGCAAACAGTAAATAATACAACACAAATCGGAAATTACCGACCACCAACTTGCTATAGAAATGCACTTTCTAAACATCTGATATAAATAAATATACATTATCTAATACATAGGTCCTGTTGGTCAAGTAAAGTTCTCAATGATTCTGCTTCAAAAAAAGTCTCAAATTCATTGTACAAGCCTGGAACAACATTGTAGCAATACACCCACCACACATCATTTTTTATTATGGCCACAGTATCACAATAAATTCAAATATCCATACACAAAGAACACAAATCTATTGCTTACACACGTGGTTCACTAGATAAATACAGCCTCCTGTTGCTGATGTGTATTCTGCTGTGGCTGATGCTGCTCAATAGCTGCTAAGTGGTGCATATTGCTTGGCCCAGTTGGGCTTGACATACCCTCTGACCAGTCACTCTGGGCAGAGTGTGGAGAGGAACTTGACCACTGACCAGGGGATTCTGGTGAAGGAGTCAGGTAAGTCTCAGGAGGATGCAAGTAATGCTGTGGAGTAGCTTCAGAGCTGTGCTGGCTATGTTGTGAAGGTGGAGTGGGATACTGAAAGGGATGTGAATAAGGCACTTGGTGAGAGCCAGGCATAAGAGATTGCTGCCCCAACATTTGCTGAATTTCAGTAATTGTGGGATTGTCATAGATATTGTTGGCACTCTGTTGTTGTGAATGAATCTGTGCGGCTTTCTGGTGGTGGGCTGCTCTCATGGCAGCCATGTGTGTTGGTGATGTTGGTAGTGAGGGACGTTGTTTCATAGGGGCAGAAACCGTGTATGACAAAGATGTTGGAATCTGTGAAACAGTGACACTACTTGGCACAGAATTCTGTCTAGAATGTTGTGGTTTTACATTCTGACTGTTAGCCTGCAAGTATGGATAAATACCCCTATTCATGTACATTTGTCCATTTTGATCTATGCCTCCAATCAGTCCATACAATTGGGAGCTATTATTTACACATTCATTGTAGGGGGGAGGCTGTTTGTTAGGAATACTACGCGTTCCATCCATCCCTGCTAGATTTGGGTGTGACAATGCATTGTAAATAGATGTGTCATGAGGAGATGGGGTGCCATCCAAACAGCTTCCTGTGTGTGGAGCCTCCAGTGAGTTTACTGGAGACAGAGTTATCGAACCATCAATCCCAGGAATAACGAGGGGAGGAGGTTCCTTGCGTTTCTTTACAGATGATTTTCTTCCAATTGCTCCTTCATTATTAGGAGAAATTCCACCACTGCCATCCATCATGGAAGTCAGTCCCATCATATTGTTGATCTTTGGCCTTTTCTTATTCTTGTTGGATCTTGAAGAGCCAAGAACAGTTGGGGGTGGTATCATTGAAGGAGAGTTTGCACCACCAGTTCCTCCTACTGACATGTGTGACATATGAGGACTCTGGGGGACATAATCATTGAGGAGTTGTACAATATCATTGTGCATACGTTCTACAGCAACATCCTTGGGAAGACGATCCATATGATCTGTGATGTCCCGGTTGGCAAAATGCT
Source organism: Limulus polyphemus (assembly GCF_000517525.1). Classification (NCBI taxonomy): domain Eukaryota; kingdom Metazoa; phylum Arthropoda; class Merostomata; order Xiphosura; family Limulidae; genus Limulus; species Limulus polyphemus. The sequence goes on from NW_013666761.1 coordinate 5,013, forward strand.
CGAGAAGAACCTTGGCTGCCTGGTAGCCACCTTCCCGAGCTGCCAGAAATAAAGGAGTCTCTTCTTTATTATCCTGAGCATCCCTATTGGCTCCATGAGTTAGCAACACACGAACAGCATCTACATTGTTGACAGCTGCAGCCCAATGAAGAGCAGTTTTACCTGAAGGCAGAAATTAAAAGACAATCTTAAATCAAAAGTAAATGCGACAATGAGCTTTTGTGACTCACAATGTTTAGCTTATGAAAAGGTTCATGAACACTACTATTTCATTATATTTTACCTACACTCAAATATCCTGTGTAAGTTAGAAAAGACACATTTAACAGAAATCATAGATTATATTTAAAAATACAAGGAACTTTTATGACACACAAAGGAATATTATATTTTTTAAAGTCAGTTTATATGCTAGTAATGTAGCACACTGTTGCATGCTTATATATATACAAGCCAAATATGGATAAAAGTAACAAAGTTGTGCATCTAAAATAAGCATATAAAATGAAAAAGGAGGCTTATTGCATTTTCTCAACACAAGAATACAACCATCGTAACAATTTTACGGTTTAGGTAAACTATTTAAACATCTTTGCCACTAGAATTAATAAAAATTACATGATCCAAACAAAAATACTACAAAATAAAACTTCGGTTATGAAGATACATGAACCAGCCTATCTGTAATAAGATATACATAATTCTTTCAAGTACCCGGGTAACCAATATTTAAATAGAATTTCCTATTTAAAATAAAAATATATAAATACATATTTATAAGTGCATGTAATTTTTTATTAACTAATGAGGTTATCTACCAGTTTCCATAAATTTGCCGTTTAAACTTCAAAAAGAGAAGGATAAACTTGAAGTTTGAAAATATATAAGCCAATATCAACGATTACTTAAAACCTAGATATTATGAAGCTTATAAGTTATTGTTTAAATGCTGAAAGACTGCAAAATATTGGAAAAATCAATGGGCATAAACACTGTTATAAAGATAAGATAACTACAGATGTTGTTATTTTTGTCACATTCCTCTTAATGTGTTCCTCGTGGTTCAAATGTTTAAAAAAAATATCTGCAGTTAACTGTTTTTTTAAACAATTTTCTGGCCTATTGGTTATCATGAAGTTTATATTAATGTGCTGAAACTGAAATACCTTACAGACTCTTACAACAACAACAACACAAAATTTTACCACTATAACAGAAAACAACTTTTACTTGTAAAACAATTTATTAAATATAACTATTAAACTGTACCTTAAAAAGTTACCTTATCATGGAAATCATACTGTTTGTAATACAAGTACGAGAGAGGAATTTATTACAGGTTTACCAAAGCAAACTGTACAAACCTAAATCATCTGCAGCATTAATGTCTGCTTCAGCATTGATTAAGTCTTCAACCATCCCCTCGATGGCTAATCTAGCTGCTAGAATGAGCGGTGTTGTTCCATCATGCATTCGAGAGTTCAGATTTGTAGCCCTGTTTCTCAGCAGTATCTATGAAACGTCATCAATTCTATTTATCGGATACTTCAATCACACTGAATATAAGTCATAAGTATCAAAAACACTGAAGGATATGTTTTAATAAATAAATTTAAAAAATTGTATTGTGCACAACTGTTGAAATAATCAAATATGTACTTATCAACTCAAACACGAGACATCAACACAGACAGTTGAGTAGTACAAAATACTTCACTCTGAATTGTAATATTCTCCTCTCAAAAAACAAAGCATATCTAAGCTATTTTGTAAAGAGAAATGACCGCTACAAGCATTTAAAGGGTTAATACTTAAACCCACTTTAAAAACAAAAACCATTTATATTTATACCTGAAAAACCCCTTGAGCATCTGCAGCTACTGCTGCATGTAAAGGCGTTCGTCCAGTGTTATCCTGCACATTGGCATCAGCACCAGCATCCAAAAGTCTTTTGGCAGCATCGGCACGAGCATATCTGGCTGCAAGATGTAGTGATGTTTCACCTAAAAAGCACAAGAAAAATCATAAATACAAAAATCTTACTTATTCCTATGGTAAAAACATTGTACATTAAAGTATTCTAAATAACTTTGAAATACTTCTGTGAAAACGTTCAGCCATGTGTTTGCAAATATCTATACTCCAGTTGTTATTTAAAAACTAAAAGAACGAGTTTAATTGTGTGTGTAGGGGGGGGGTAACATTTATTATCAACATACTGACAGTATGTAATGATTGAAGATATTTAAATATTGGTTATGATATACCTGTACGATCAGTGACCATGTTGATCTTGGCACCTTGTGACAACAAGTCCTGAATCATGCTAGCTGATGTGTCATCTTCCTCAGCATCATCCACAGAATCTTGAACACCACCACGGAATGATGCTAACATCAGTGGTGTGAGGCCACCTGCAATCAATGCAGAATAAAAAAATTATAAAAAGTATTTTAAAACTGGACTAGGATGACTGAAGAACACTGCATATTAACCTAGACAAACAAGTTATTATTGTGACTAAAACTCATTAAGGTCGATAAATGAGTTGCATCATCGATGTGGAGTATAAGGGGTTATCTCCCAAGTGCAATAAAATTAAAACACAATTCCAATAATAACAACTGCAACAGTTTCAACCAGTTTAACCATTAGTCAAAACTATAAAAGATTATTATTTAGGCTAATAAAATGAGGTTATAATAAGAATTCCCTATACATTTTAAATTCTCTAACAGATTTTACAATCAATTTAATTACATATATACAAAAGCATAAAGGTTCCATATATCTGAGCCTTATTAATATGAATAGATACATACATATTTATTTTTCAATAATAAACCAAAGAAGTTTCTTTTATGCTTAGTAATATTTTCACTGCACTAAAATAACAGGTTATTTTTCAATCTTAATAGCACACATGTAGCAGGACTCGTACTTTTTAGTTAAGTGCAGAACTAAACTTAAACAAACCTGGCCCACAAACATCTACATTCCCTGGTTCTAGTTCTTCTACTTGAGGAGGGGTGAGTGCAAGAACATCAGGATTTCTGACATCAGCTGCATCCAGATGCTGTTGTGTCCACCTTCGTGGGTCAGTGTCATCAAATTCTGTGGCTGGCACATCATTGTGTAAATCCCCATAACTGGGATCAGGCGAGTGGAAACTCTTCATTCGTTTCATGGGTGGCTGATCCCCAATGTCGTCATCACCCCATCCTGATATGCCTGGAGGCATTGTATTGTTGGCATTAGAATCAACATCCACTCTCTGGGCAGATGCCTGTTTTTGTAGGTTTCTGTACAATAAAAAATTGTACTGTATCAGTCTTACAAATAGTATGAATTAACAATTATCTTAAAAATCTACATAATTACAGAACAATGCAAAAGCTTGTTTGTACTTAATAATAAAATCACAAAATATAATAAACTATGAAAATAAACAATCTAGTTTTATATTTCTTATGTAATACTGATTTCTAACAATAAGAAATCCTTTTTCAGTAAATTACAATTTTAGGGTACAACTGCCTTGTAAACAAATCTTGAAAGAAAGAAATAAAAAGGAAAAAGAAGAAAAACTTAAAAATATAAAAACAAATAAATAATTAATCCTCAACTATTCACTTCATTAATGATTCAAAGCAACCAACTCTGAATGTGTAGGTTTCAAAATACAATTATTTTTACAGACCTCATTTCCTGACCATCGGGGCCTCTTCTCCGGGACTGGCGATGTTGTCCTGAGCTGGTTTTCAAGAATCCTTCTGGAAACCATGTTATACCACTGGCACGCTTCCTTTGTGCTACAAGAACACCAATGAACAGTCCTAGCAAGATGATAACAATCACACCAATAACAACATATGTCATGTTAGGATATATATTAGTGCTGGTATCTGTGGACTCACTGTCCATTGAGCTCTTTATAGCTTTGATATTGAAGGGTGTATCCAAGACATTCCTTGACTGGGATGCAGCCAGAAACTTTGCAGCCTGAAACAATACACAATGCAACAAAAGAGAATGAGCAACAGAATAGCAATGCCATTTTCCAAAAAAAAAAAAAAACAATTTCTCCACTAAACATCTTTTATATAATTTTCCAACTTTAAGAAAGTCGTTCAATGATTATACTTAAAGCTTCAGTAAAACCTTGTTATAATGGCATAGTTTGAAGATTAACTTATGATAATTTTATTGTAAATTTGTGTATTTTGGAAATGAACTACATTACATTCTTCTTAGTAAGATTACAATGTGCAAACTCATAATAAGAATAGTTATTTTAACAATTTGAAATATCAGAGCCAAAGATATGATTCAAGTTGATTGAGTTCCAGTAAAGAAATATAAAATCATTTGTTACAGAGTGAGAGTCACAGAAGTCATTTACGTGTATATCATCAACAACAGCAAAATAATAATAAAAGAATAAACAATAACTGTGGTAAAACTACTAAACAAAACTTAAATCATTTTGTGCAAGAAAACTCCTATTGCTGCCTGTTGTTGTTAATGTCAGTGCCTATGAATTCCAACTGACTGTGTCAGTTGTTGGGCTCCTTTCACTATACATGCTTCATAAGCCCTTGAACTAAAGCACAAGATTTTTACCTCTTTGGCTGACTGGAAACATTCACTATAGGATGTCCTAACACATCGTCGATTGTCAATCTCCACATACACTTTAGTTCTAGACAGAAATAACGAAAAATAAGTTTCAACAACATTACAAAACAAAATTAAACATACACAGGCATAAAAAAGTTACTACCAACAAAATATGGAGTCTTGGTAACCAATCTACAATAACTAAAGTTAAGAAAAAAACAAGATCTTCTAATTGAAAAACAATCTGACTTAATCACTAGGTATCATAAATAGGAAAACGATTTGCGTTATGGATTAATCTTATCATATATTTTAAGTAATTGTAAAAATGGAAGATATAGCATTCTAAAATAGAATGCTATTCATGTTATATTTATTTTTAAAACAGAATGCTATTTAAATCTCATTTCTTTTACCAAATATTTCAAATGACTAAAGGTCATATGTTACAATTTGAAAATAATCATTCTACATTCACAATGTTCTAGCCTTTCAATATTCTTTAAAGATTCCAAACATCAGAAAGGTCAAATACAGTGATAAGGCTAACTTAAATCTTTACTGAAAAATCTAATAATAACAGGAAAGGAAATTTTTATTACACAACAAAAAAATACAAAATTTTTAAATGTTAGGATCCTACAAATAATGGTGGTCACATTTACCCCAGTATAATTATTCTCTACGTTTCCTGATTTGATTTTTTTTATCTTACATAACAAAACACTCAGCTTTTAATCAGTGCATGCAGGCATGGATAAACAATAACTATCCATACTTTTGTTTTACACAATTTCTACAATAAAATTTCTTAAAAACTTCTATCTTTTACCAGACTTGTGACCATTCTTTTGAACAACAATTATTTTAATAACCTATCAAATTCTTGAAACTGAAAATAACTAAAATTCAACAACAACAACATACCCAACAAATGCTTTTGGGTCAAAAGAGCTCGAGTTTCCTCCATCTTTGGGTTGCAATGGATAGATCATTGGGTTTCTCTTATTATCTGTTTTAATTTTGACATTTGTTCTCAAGGCATAACCCAAATCCCTTACAAATAGCTTATAGTTGTTTTGGAATTCCTATATCAGTAAACAACAATCATGCATCAGATCTGGCAATATTAATTCTTGTTTATTTATGTTCAAATAAAATAATCATTATACAAAACCATAATAGTAATGAACAAAGCTAAGTCTATGTTGTTAGTACATAAATCAGTATAAAAACTTGTATGGATGAGCAATGTTCCATTAATGAATCTCATTTTAATACACAAATGATTAAATAAACTCTTTTTGTTAATAAACAAAATATTATAAACACTAGTATAGATGACTAATACAGAATACTGATAAACTTCCACCTGTATTGGAACTTTCAAATGAAACTATGAAGTTTAAATTTTTTTAAATAAAATGAAATATGAAAGATGTATATTATCACAGTTCTATGAAGTAGGAAATGTGGTAAATTAATGAAAACAATATCTTTTATACAGAACTTATTTATAATCAAAATCCCAAGTTAGTTGACATTTGGGAAATAGTTTTATGTTACCTTAATAGTGCATACATTATCCAGCAGCTATACACTACCAAAAAAAGATGGTGTATTATTAAGCAGTTTTTTTTCTTTTTGTATATTACCAATTTCGGTCATCATGACCTCACAATTTTAATTTATTTCAATTTGAAGACACCATTCATATTGCTTTGTTTCTTTCAAAAATCTAAACAACAATAGCATCTTTCATTAAAACGAGTACTTTTAACACATTTCTAGCAAACAAATCCAGTTCTAATTCTAAAATTAAAAGTAATATTGCCCTACAAGCCCTAACTTACCACAAAATCTATTGAGAGAATTAAAATGAGAGTTCCATCAGCCAAACGTGGAGAATCTGTCTCACAATCAAGTCCATCCCAATTACATTCTTCATTGTTGCACCCATAGTCGCAGTAACCATTCCCATAATTACGAAGACAATAGGAATCATACAGTTCACTATAAAAATAAAAATTTAGATTCAAAATATATATTTCACAACAGACAGTTTCAAATACAATGACAAGACTTATAATGGCTGAAGATGGCTTGAATGGGTAATGAAGAAAAACTTTAATATAAGTTTAGCATAACAGCAAATGTACAACGTTTCGACAAGGTTTTGTCATCATCAGACAAGACTTGTTTTAGTGACTGTTGCTCCTACACGATGTTCTCAAAAGTAAGCAATTTATAAATGTTTACTTATATTTACACTTCATATAAAATTTTATTTCTAAAAAGTGATGAACAGTTGTTAACTGTGCTATTTCAAAGCTTTTATTTAATTCTTGATTTTGTATAGAAGCTTCCAATGTTTTAACGTTGTTTTTGCCAACACAGAATTAAGTTTAAGTAGCAGTTCTTGTCTTTTAGGTTACATTTTCACTTCATTAGAAAAATATCAGTCACCATAATGAGATCATTAAATTAAACTTGATTTTAAGAATTTAAAAAAAAGAGCAAACCATGTCCACAATTCTTTAGTGCAGAACTGGCTGTTCCTACCATGTAACATGATTACAAGTCTTAATGGAAACTTAAGTTGTTAAAGAGAAACAGAAGAAATACAAAATAAAATAATAACTTGAATTTAGTTCTTAAAAGTTAGAGTCACACAGTAATCACAAGTACATTAAAATAACAACAACAGAAAAATTATTTCAAGTTAGTTGATAAATATAAGTGAAAATTACCTTAGCCCTGATAACTAATAAATATGAATTTTATTCTGATAGCTGGCATAAAAAAATTAAGATTTTTTTATGAAAAACACGAATACATTAAAGTTCTTTTTATTCCTAACAACGATTTTGTTTTTCTTCCTTTTATTGTTGAACTTATCAATAATAAATATCTCAGAATCAATATACATGATCCTTTCATATAATTTTGAAAAAGTAATGCAGAAAAATATCACCTTCAGCCATCAAATGTTATGCATACATTGTATAAAAGAATCATCTTTGAATCGATGTAGTACAGTTGATAAAATTAAAACACATAATTAAAATGCTTCAAATATTTAACTATATTCTATATTTATCAGTTTTCCATAAAAATTTATTTCATCCTATCTCTTAAAGGGTGGGTTGGTTTGCACTTACTTGCAGGATGGTAGTTCTTGTGTGCAATCAAAACCATCAAAGAGACAATCCAAGTTGTTGCACTCAGCATTACACTCCCCATTACGAAAGACATCCCAACAACTAATGGCTGCTGTACAGTTAATCCATGGATTAATTCCTGAAATATACATATATGATTAGTAATACAGTATTGTGGAATAACAAAATTCAGTTACGTACTTTACTATATGCATATAATTAGTAATACAGTATTTCTGCTATAAACTTAAATATAGGAAATCAAATAATGTGTAGATTGTTTCTGAAACACTTGAAAATTAATGACCAGTGGAAATAGAAATATCAGCCAGCTTTATGTCTGTACATTTTTTATTATTTAGCTAAACTAACACTTATAAAACCACATCTTACAAAAGAAACAGGAAAACTGGTATTTCTTTAATATCTATCGTAATCACAGAAAATACGAATAAAATAATAACTATTTTCTTCCTATAAAGAAAGATTTCTGTTTTTACTCTTCCCTCTACACACAAACACACAAGTACATACTGTTCATTCTCAATGAATCAGTAATATTTTGAGTATATGTAATTTCTATGTAAATTTCACATTTCTCCTTTTTGTTTATTAGTTTAAAAATAATTAAGTATGAACTGTTTTATAGATTTATACAAAAAGAACTTCCTTTATCGATTGTACAGTTTCAATATATAATTATCTTGCCCTTCCCTATGACTAAACTGGTTAAAAGCCTTGTCCCTCTTGTTGCAATTCAATCAAAATGTGGTGATTTGGGTGATACTTATAACTGGATCTGTTTTAGGAGTATTACATTTAACTTACAACATGAAGATATCCTATTTCACGATTATAAAAGCATGCAAGGCAAAAAAATTTCAGTGTTTTGATGAAAATGATATCTGTAATGTTGAACCATATCAGTAAAGTAAAGGAAAGCATCACTCGGCAGGGAAAAATCACATTATGCTATGATCAGCTACCGAAAGTAGTGAAGCAAGTCAGATGAGCACCTAATCACCAAACCACACAAGGCTCCAAAAGAAGAAGAGAGAGAGATGACACACTACTGCATACAGAACACAATATAAAATATTTGGTTATACTTGTAAACAACTACAAACAATTATTGTGTTTGAAATACACTTTAAAATTGGTTTGAATCAGATATTTGTACAAAGTTACATACAGGCCACTTGCTCTAGCCACTCCTAATTTTGAACAGGTTACAGGAAAGGTAGCTTAGTAAACAGCACCCACCTACCATTAACTCACGGACACTAAACAAATGTGTGTTTTGACCTTCGCTCTAATAATGCACCCATAACTCCAACATGCAGAGCGAGATTTTGCCAGAATAGGATGTAAACCATGGACACTTGGATTCACAATACAGCATGCTAACAAAAGGTTCCACTCAGCGCACAATATAAAACATCTAAAGTAATCTTAGTATGTATGAATTATAATTTCAGAGAATTTTTCCATTTTTGAAATTCCCATTAAGTTTTATATCATTGCATGTGTTGTTCCACATAGAAATTTTCAAGGTAATAAAATATGTGAAAGCACATGGTGAACTGTGTTATTGGTTCTGCTACAGATGATATCTGAAATTCATAAAATCCATCTCAACATAAGTTTTATAAAGTTTTTCAGACTTATACTTCTTAAGATCATTTATTTCGCAACATACTGGTCAGAGAAGAGATCATATGGTCCAACCTCGAATCATATTATTCTGTTTAAAAGATTCCCAGAACTGGTTGCAGACAATGAATGATAAACATTGGATGTTGAAGGCTTGAACACATAATTAATGTGAATTCTAAATTCAAATTTCATCTTCATTCCAAATGTGAAACTAGCAAACACAGGTCAAGTCTGAGATACGAACTGTTCTTCTATCTTTACTATGTATATTATATACCCAAGTTTTTATTTGTCTAAGATGACGGATCTAGTTTTGTAGCCTAGCTGTGTTAATTTATATACATGTATACTTAAGTGAATTTCTTACCTAAAGAACAGTCACCACCATCAAAATTGCATGCATAACTATTGCACTCATCATCACAGTGTCTATCTCCAGCCTTCTTTTTACATCTGTTCAGCTCACATTGTTTCACTTTATCTGTAGATTTTAATAACATATGAATATCACTATAAAATACTTAAGATTTGACAATTCTTTCAGGTAAATCCACATTTAACTATATGTATTTCACAAAAATTTTAAAATAATAAGCAAACACAATAAAGAATTAACATATGAAGATTTATATTCCCATTCTTTCAGTCACTTACACTCAGTATTACGTATGAATGCATACATAAACAGGTGAAAATTAGAGACCAGGTATGGTGCAACAACTGACCAAATAGTTTCACAGAAATCTCATTTCAGAAGTTTTCATGATTTGTTGTTGATACATAGCTAATACAAACATGTTTTGATACACCCCACCAAATCTTCTCTGAATCCATGATTTGTTGTTGACACATAGCTAATATAAACACATTTTAATATACCCCACCAAATCTTCTCTGACTCCATAATTTGTTACTGATACATAGCTAACATAAACATGTTTTAATACACCCCACCAAATCTCTGAATCTACGATTTGTTATTGACACATAGCTAACATAAACATGTTTTAATACACCCCACCAAATCTCTGAATCTACGATTTGTTATTGACACATAGCTAACATAAACATATTTTAATACACCCCACCAAATCTTCTCTGACTCCATGATTTGTTAATGACACATAGCAAACATAAACATATTTTAATAAACCCCACCAAATCTTCTCTGAATCCATGATTTGTTGTTCACACATAGCTAACATAAACATTTTAAGACACTCCATCAAACTTCTCTGAGATGCAAATAAAATGAAAGGATGCCATCATTTAAGGGATAAAGGAGTCACTTCCCAGTGCATGTTAACTAAGTATGCATCTTACCACTGACAGAATTTTGTATTAATTATACTAAATTGTTTTCATACTTTAAGGAGCAAAATACTTTCCATATTTTCTTGACTTTTTTAAAAGTATTTATCAAAATTATTAAAATCATGGTTAATTAGTACACTCAGCTTAATTGTCAGCCTTCAAGACTAAATGACAAGATATTAGAATTTTGTGGGTAAATTTTTTTAAACGGACATGACAAAGGGAAGGACCATCTAGAAATGGTAGCTTCATATGCAGTCTTCATTTAAAAAATGATGACTTCAGAAATTGTAAATGGACAGAGCTAGGTTTTGCCAAAAACAAAAAGAAGAAGCAAATCTAAGGCTAAGTGTTACATGAGTTGGTAGTGGCACTGAAGTCTGTGATCATTCTGTCATCAGGAAATGTGATATTCATAGTGTTTATCTTTTGTGTATATCAAAAATATTGATATGACCAATCTGTTAAAATAATCACAATGAACTTCATTTATAACAATTATCTTAATTCAAATTAGAACACAATCTTTTATTCAAGATTTGCAAGAGTATTTAAATCATTTGATTTACACAAGTTAAATACTTTTTATAACTTACAAAGAAATATTTAGAAAATTAATTCTTGGGATAATCTGCTAAGCAACTAAAATTTTCTGAGTACATTTGGTCTTTTATTTGTTTGTTTGTTTTGAAGTTAAGCACAAAGCTACACAATGGGCTATATGTGCTCTGCCCACCACGAGTATCAAAACCCGGTTTCTACCATTGTAAGTCCGTAGACATACTGCTGTGCCACTGGGGGGGCATTTGGTTTTTTTTAGTATGAATTAACTATGTTATCTAGTAAGTATACAAATACTTCTTAAAGTCTCTTGCTGGTTTTCTGAAAGTTATCAAAAGTATATTTTAAAGGTCAGTTGATTGATTTTATCAGTGTCCCTGTGTTTCACCCCTGGTTATATTATGTAACATGGTTAACAAGCACCCTAGGTTTCTAAAAAAATGTAAATGTTTAAGATTTGGAAAAAAAGCTACTGGATCCATATGAATTGTTACTAAAACCCAATTTTCATCCTTCACACAATTTAGAAAGCATCGTTATCAAAATCAGACATTTTTTTCAACACATATAGTGAAATGAAGATCAAAATAAAAGTAAAAAAACTTTAGCTAGATGATGAAAAACATTAAACTATGAACAAATTACTAGAAACTTTCTAAGAATAACAAAAAATGTAGTATGTACAACATAGAATAATTTTTGTTTTAGTCAGTTATTTCAAAATCTTGCAATTTGTAAGTTTCACATCTATCTTTTTTTTTGTTCAAAAATAGTTAAATATAGTGATAATTATAGGATCAGAATTATATATTTTGGAATAAAGAAAAGGTAGGCTTAAATCTTGTTACTTCTTTTAGAAACTCATAGTTGGAATAATTATTTGCGTGATAGCATTTTTAAATTGCATTACAATTGCTTCCCTGAAGATGCTTTCATACTTACACATCATCTCAACTTAATATCTCATAAATGACCAATATAAATGAGTGTTTCATCTATAACTGTGAATGTGGCAACCACTAATAGAATATTAACATTGTTATTAAACTAAAATGTCTCATCATCTAAGTCTTTAACAGGCAAAATTTAGAAGAAATATTCTTACAGAACTTTCCTCATTGGAACCTACATTTCACAAATAAGGGAAAAAAGTGCTAAGAAATATTTCAATGCAATGTATACATACTATAACTATAAAAGCATTTTTACCTATTCTATCAATGGAAGTAGCATCCTTTTGACAGAGAGGTGACAAACATTCACCATCATTAATTGTTTCACAATGTTTTCCAGTTGTGGCTCGAGGACATAAACAAGTATAGCCTCCTCGTCTTGGACGACATTGACCTCCATTCAAACAAGGGTTACTTACACAAGTGGTGTTGGTCAAACCACAATTCTCACCCCAGAATCCCTAAAGGTGCACACGAGTAACAAAAAATCATGTAACTTTGTGTTAACTGACACTATTATTTAAAATGAAAACAAAATAACGATAATGATTTTTTTTTCTAGAAACCATAAAGATGATGCCTTACCACTGAATGCACATGAAACATAAAAATATGATGAAGGTCATTTTACCAGGTCACATAAATTTCTGTTAACAATTCAAATGTAAAACAATAGCAAAATAAAGCACAGGATATATACATTTTAATAGAAAGCTGTAACTGGTGATGACTGTAAAATAATGTGACACTCTTATACTGGAAAACATAATTCTGCATAATACATACAGTATTCTATGCCAATGAAATCATTTAACACCCTTTAAACTAAAGCTACAATAACACAATGTTTTTATAAAATTACAGTTTAAAAGGTATTTTAAGGATCAAATTGACTACACACACTCATAAAACACAAGGAATTATTCACCTCAGGGCAGACACATGTATGACCTGACTGTGTACTGCTACATATTCCTCCATTAAGACATGGATTGGAAGCACAAAAGTTCACTTTGGTTTCACAGTGACGACCCATAAATCCAGGCTTACATTCACAACGGAAGTCATTGATTAACTGAACACAGTCCTGTGTACCAGGACTTGTACAAGGATTAGAAAGGCACTCATTGACATCACCTTCACATCTGACGAAATGAGAACAATATAACACAAGTCACAATAACATAAATCTTACAGAAGCTATGTTTTAACTGGAGTATTATATATATGATTAAGCATGAGTTACTTTAACATTTGTTTATTCTTTTTTTGAAGATCAAGATTATTTTAAAGTTTTTGCCTGCAAACAGAAGTATAGCTTATGATTATTTTAAGAAAAAATAATTAAAATCCATAGTTTTTTAAATTATAATTAAAAAAGATTAAGAAAAGAAATATACATATAATAACTTGTATATATAATAATGCATCATTCTCATCACTTTTTAGTTTTTTGTAACATTTGACTGGTATTAGTAAATTCTTGTGGAAATTGTAACAGCAAGAATAGTTTTATTGACAGAAAATTAATTCCGAAGATTTCCTTAAATTATTCAACACTGTAAATCTCCATACTATTAAACATAATTTAAGTCTAGAACTTTTAATACTTAAAATTCATTAACAATTTGGTGAGACTGGTATGTTAACTGTTTCAATCCCTTTCAGCCTACCCAAGTTTCTAATCTACTCTCTTCTCTTACCTTGGTCCCACAAAACCTGGTGGACATTTACATTCATAATGTCCAACTTCATCTATACATGTACCACCATGGTGACAGGCACCTTCAAAACACTCATTGATATTGATTTCACAAAGAATTCCCACAGTGCCATGAGGACAGGAACACATGAATTTGTTGATTAAATCATGACAAGTACCTCCAAACAGACAAGGATTTGGGTCACAATCATCTATGTTAAATTCACAATTCACACCTGTCAAAGCAAGAAAAATCATTTTAAGAATTCTAATTTTGAAAGAAAAGTAATAAGAATGTGAACATTAAAAACAAAAAACTTAACTTGTTTTAAACAGTTTTGACAGTAAATCATTAATATAGACTGCTAAACTTATTTCTATCTTGCAAGGAATGTGAATAACATTTTACAGATACTTTAACTATTTACATATCAGCAAATTATTCTTCACACACATATTTGTTTTTAGACAAAGCAAATGTTTAACTACTAACTCAAAATATTGTGATTTATTTAACAAAGGCTCAAAAGCATATTACAACACACAGATTACACTATAAAATTTCTTTTTCAGAAAAGGTAGTCAAATATATATGCTCTAATTATTGCCAATATTTAGAATATGTTTGACTACTACAAAAACTAAAACAAATTGCTTGGCAATTCTCCAATGTATAAACACTCAACAAACAAACAGCTTATCTAAATAACAACACCCAAATAACATTCTATAGTCAATAACACATCTTACCTTGAAAACCAGGTTGGCAAGCACAAGTATACTGTCCGATTAAATCATTACATGTTGCATTGTTCTGACACGGTTGAGAAGCACATTCATTAATTTCATGCTGACAGTAGCTTCCTTCATATCCCTCAGGACAGATACACTGATGGCTATTGCCGATATTCTCACACGTGCCACCATTTTTACATAGGTCTGAAACTTCAATACCTTGTAGAAGAATAACACACTAATGATGAGTAATGCTCTCACATAACATAAAATAATAAAAAAATACTGACAATATAATGTAAATTTATTGTATTTGTTACTAGAGCTTTATGAGGAAAATACAACCCAAATGCTTTCAAATTTAACACTTATAATGAAAATAATAACAGAAAACTTCTGAAAACTTTAAAAATGTATAAGTGTACACAAAATCATTACAACATTTTTTTAATTACTATACAAAAAGGAAAGCCTTTAATTTACCTTTTTGTGAGGCAGCAACTGTACAAGACACCATAGATACATCGCACAACATTCCTGTCCAACCAGGACTGCATGTACAGCGGTATGTATTATTGCTTTGTTTGCAAGTAGCACCATTCATACATGGATTGGTGCTGCACCAATCAACAAAAGTCTGTAAAAAATGTAAACTTATAAGGAAATTGTTTTTGCTTTATCAGTTTAACATGAGGACGTAAGATTAATCTAAATCATATAAGCTGCCCAAACCTTGAGATATTATTGTGATTATGGCTGAAGATGCCAGTGACAGAAAGGGTACCACCAGTGATGAATTAACACATTCTAATCATTACAAGTTAGTTGTTTTATAACTTTTTTTTTCACATCCACATAAATGTAGATAACATGAAAGTGTGCAACTTCACCAAGAAAAACTAGCATGACTAAAATTTAAATCAATAAAAACAAACCCTCCACGATTTAGTCTGTTTAGTTTTCTTGAATTTCAAAAACAATTACTCATTATATCTGTCTACTAAACTTATAATTTGCAGATAAAACATAATGGTTTAGTATGTCCTAAAAAAAAGTATTTATATCAAACTAGAATTATTAGAATTTTTATTAAACTAAAATGGTGCTTACAAAAATTATCCAGATATTCTTTGTTATCTCTCAGTTAAGTAAATAAAAAGTAACATGATCCTGTATAGCAAGTTTGTGGGAAGTCTCTGAATAAAACTTGTACAATCAGATATGTCTACTAACTAATAAAAGGACTTGGAACATAACAACAATTATATTTAAGTCTCAAGTCAATAGTGCTATACTATTCTTTGTTTATCTCCCATGGAACTATTTTACGGACTAGAAACAAACCTGATATCTAACCTCCAAATAAGGCTAATGGAGTTACATCGGTTTACTAAGCATTTCTTTTGTAAAAAAATGATACAATTCAATTTGCTTACATACCACAAGAAGTAACCAATAAAGTAAAAATGATTAGATTTATCTCCTAACCAAACCTACCTAATTCTATGAAAGACAATCTGCCTAATAAGAAGTATGTAAATATAGTTAATCAGCATATACACTGAGAAACTAAATTAAACACTTATGATCTACATTTGTTAATGCTACAAGAAAGGTCTCAATAATTGTTTAATAAAGCTGCTTATGATTAAGTTATAAAAAAAAAGTTACAAAAATATCATGATCAAAATTGCTAGTTTAACGAGTACCAAGAAAGAGTTGAGGATAAAAAAATCTTTCAGTTAACCTCAGTCTCTAAATAAATAATCTGATTCAGTACAACCAATGATTATTATTTACTCTTATGAATCCTACTGAACATCAGCATGACTACATCAAGTTATGAAAGTTCACCTGTTAAGTTTACATAAAAATGTTAATTCTGCCTACCTCACAACGAATCCCAGTGAATCCAAAGGGACAGTGACAGGTGTAAAAACCCACATGGTCAACACAGGTGGCTCCATTGGAACAAGGCTGTGAATCACATTCATTAATGTGAAACTGGCAGTTGAATCCAGTGTAGCCTACTGAACAGTGACAAGTGTAGGTGTTGATTTCATCGATACAGGTTCCACCATTCATACATGAGCTACAAGAGAGAAATTCTATTGTACATACAATCTATTTAAATGAATAACAGCTAAATCAACAGTGAAATGCCATTTCATTCAACTGAAATGAAAGGACCACAATAACTTAATTCACCTGCTGACTAATTCTGATCACACCTTTTAACTTCTTAATGAAATTCGTAACATTTGATCAGTCTTTTAAACTACAAAATAAATTAAATTAGACCATGATAAACTACTAGCTTAGTAGGTAATTCTAGTACTGAATTACCTAAGATAGGTATTCACCTTGGAAGGCTTTCACTCTTTCAATTTTAGCAAGTTTACACTTGAGAAAAAAATCTCAGGTATGGGCTAAAAAATTCAAAAGCTACAATATATTAAATCTTTAAAAAAAAACTGTAGTATTGAACGCTTAAAGATACTATGGATTGCACAGTGACTCTAAATTTTAAAGCTTATGTTTAATATTAGTAGAACAAAATTTCTAATTTCTAACAGATAACAGTTTTAAACGACAAGTAATCTACATTTCTGAAGTCTTTTTCACAAGTTCACCTGCTGTAGCAATCCTCAATAACATATGTTGATCAAAGTGTAGATTGAACTGGACCTCCCTTGAACTTGGACTTTGAGATTAAACAATTCTCAAAATACTAAGTTTATTTATTATAATCCTTTAAGAGTAAAAGAGTTGAAAAAGCTAAATACAAAATCAATGTCTACCAACGTCTTTTTCCCAGATAGCTTATGACTTCTGCAACATTACTCTTGAGTCGAACTTCAGCATCAAAGTAATCAAAATCAAATAGTTCTATAACATTGCCAAACTTATTTAGATAATCAACCCTTTGGTACTGGTAGATAAAAGTGTGCATGTCATGATCTTCTTACAGTTACATTCAAAACTGAATTACTTTATTATCAATGCGTCAATAAACGAGGCATCAAAACATATTCAAATATGATTTATTAACTACAAATTTTAATTTCTTTACTTCAAAAGGAAATATTTAAATAAAACCCCAAGCTTCACTTTTGTGCATTATGACACTTGAAATTGAACAATTTAGATAATCTTTCCACTCCTATCTGGGTTCTGAGTTTTAATGCAAATTATAGAATTAAACTATCTTTACTGCTAAGATACAATCTAATTTTATAGCCTCCAGTAATCTTGTTTTACTTAGATATAAACCAGAAAGTCAAGTCCATATGCCATGGCCCTCCTATCACATACTATTTTACAAAAATGTCAGTATTCTCTGTTTGCTATTACATTGTTTATAACCAATATAGAGAGAGATTTTAACTTATTGATTTATGTATAACGCTAGCTCATTCTCATCAGAGATTTCAGATTATTCAGCATACAGATTCAAAGTTGTTATCATTGAGTTCAGCTCCACTAGCTAAAGGAATTATTTTAGAGCACATATTACTTATGTTCTAAATTGAATATATGAAATAAATAAAATTTCAATCAAGTACTAAAAACAACCTTAGGAAAATTAGGGTTACTTTTTTATCAATACTTCTGAGTGTTCAACTACAAGAAAAGTTTAAGACCCACATGTAAGTATTACATTTCTTGATGTTTTTTTTATGTATATTTTTTATTTGTTACTATAAAAGTAACTAAAATGTAAAAATTAGAAACTTATTAGGTTAGATAATAAAACATTAACAAAAAAAAAAGAATTTCTCCTCAAGGTATGCAAATAAGAAGCTTGTGTGTCACATAATTTGATACTATAACTTGAGTGATTTCTAGCTTGTTATGCAAATTTAGTAGTTAGACATGGTTCAAAGAGGAATAAAAATAAAATTAAACAAAAACAGATATATATAACTTGTTACAAGCTTGAGGCTGTCTAGGATAAATAATTGTAATTTTCTTTTATAACATTCAGTAATTCTTGAAAGAAAAAAGGGTAATTTTAGATTTAATTTATATTTTTTTGCATTGGTTATAAGACTGGTCAAAAGGGCTAAACCAATACAGTAATAGTGTAAAGAAAATAACAGACAAAACATAGTTTTACTGAGAAAAACTTATATTCATTAAGGAGGTATTAGAGGCTATGCAAATAAAATCTGCAAATTGTAGGATGAAGAAAAATGTTTTTAATCTTAACATGAAAATTACATTGCATTCAGACTTGTCAGAGACTGATTCCATAAATTCAGAGACAAATCTTTAGTAAAAATGCTTGATTAAAAAATCAGATTTTTTTAGTACAAAACACTTGTATTGTTTACTAAATGTTTACCAAATTTCATGAAAATACACTTACTATATTGCAAAGTCATTGTACGTATTATTTCATGGTTACATGATGATCGCAAAATTGGTCAAAATGACCAAGCCCACACAGAGAGGATTAATGCTATCTAGCTTTGCTATGAGTGTAATAAATGTATTAAAGAAAACATTTAATCAAAGCTCACTCACTGCAATTATAAAAGTACTTTTTTTCATTAAGTAAAGATACTGGAGCTGACAATCATTCAAAATAAAGAATTTCTGCCACTTAATAAAATATTACATTTCAATTTTTAAGTCTTATTCCAAACAAGTAAGATGAAAAATAAATTAAAAAACGTTAATTATTTCATGTTAAAAGCATCTATTAACAAGTTCTACAAAACATTTCTTTATGTGATAACAGTACATGTATACAAAATTTAATGAAATCATATACAAATATTTATGACTACATGTCACATGCTCTTTTTGTAAACTCTGGCAAAAAAAGTTAAGTTTTATCTATTTCATTCATCCCAATTTTAGTTCTAAACAGAGGTACTTATTTGAAAAACTAATTCAAAATATTGATTACTACATTATAATACTATAAAGAATAGATTATTTGAAATGTGTCATATAAATAATTTCATCTTACTAAAATTAGTGTTTGGTAACAAAGTAAAAGTTTACCTTGATGTGCAGTCTTCATCATTGGTCTGACAGTTTGTACCACTAAAGCCCAGCAGACAAGTGCATGTATAGCTATTGACATAGTCATTACAAGTAGCCCCATTCTGGCAAGGATTACTGGCACATTCATCTATGTCACTTTCACAATTTTTACCTCCGAATCCTTCCACACAAACACATGTATACTCCCCAACACCATCCAGACATGATCCTCCATTCTGACATGGATCTATCAGTAAACAGTAAAATCAGTCAGAACAACAGAAACTTATAAAATGACTTTATTCAAAACATTCAAAAACTCAGTACTGGTTTCCTGTATATTATGCCTTTGTATCTAATTTAATTCTCTTGTATATGTAAAATATAATTACAGTACAGGTAATTTCATCTCTCCTATGTACACACATTGCCACACTGTACAACTTAAGTGACACACCTTGAGATTTTATTTTGCATTTTGTATTTACTTACTGCACTACACTGAAATTTGTTTATTTACTACAGCTGCTTTTACGTACACTGTCTATACATGTCAATTCCTTGTTTATGTCCACTAACTTTTCATGTTAAATATTTTTTTTATCACCTATGTAAAAACAAGTACTCAGAAAAATTAAGTTTCAAGGAATAATTGTTATTTTTTTTTTAAATCCTCAATGTTAATGGTTGCTTTAAAGCTCCTATAATACAAAATACAGGTTTTATTCAACTTGCCCTGATATACAAGAAAGTCACTAAGATATTATGGTAAAATTTTTCTAATATTTTAAAAACATTACAACTTAAGCAAAAAAATTAAATTACTTAATTAAAAAAAACAAAAAACCACAAGCTAAAAATAGTATCCTAAGCCAAAATATGTTTTCCACTAAAGAGCATTTAACTGCTGCTATTGGTGATATCAAATTAACAAAAGAAATTCTATGCCATTTTTTGAAACTATTTCTTTTATTCACAAATGAATGAAAAAGTTAGAATAACCATTTAACAGTTCCTTTGCCAGATTTATCAATAATGTTCCCAGAGCCAAGTTTATTACCAGACATATTAAGAAAAAAATGACACTATGTTCATATTTCATTACTTAACCAACATTGGTAAGCTTCAGGAAGTTTGAAGGTGAATATCCTTCCTTCATGGTGATATAAAATTCCAAACTCACATAGGCTATTATTACACTGTTCACAGTTAAAACAAAAGTTGTAATGCGTTCCATGTATGTACCCACAGCAGTTAAACAGTTAATCATAATTAGGTGATGTAAAAAGGTATTAAAAGTGTAGTCATGTTTACATGAAGACAATAACAGATACACACACACACACCATTTTCTGCCCAGATCATGTATATAAATATCAGAGTGAAATAGGACAATTATTATTAACAGTATAATTTTTAACATTGATTTGAGAATGTCTGACAGGAAAAACAAATTGAACTTATTGCCAATGTGTGTTTCTCTGCATGTTTTTCTTACTGAAATATTAATCTATTACTCTTTCTAAAATCAAACTGTTTGTTATGCATTTTTAACAATGACTTTTATATTATGTTGCTTAGCAACAAAAGTATAACATAATATTGTTGTTAGTCTATGAGAACCAGACACTGAAACAGAAAAAAATATTTGTTGATTTCTTAATTTAGTATATCTGTTGATATATGTGATAACTAGTTTTGCCCAACCTGCCAAAAACGTGACAGGTATGAATTTTGTAAAACACCCCTGGTCAAGTATTTAAAGTACGCAATAAAAAGGTCTAACATTAAGTCGTAGAATAAAATCATGAGTTTATTTCTTGATTGTATTAAATGTGGTAAAGTTTAGCCCTAACTAAACTAGAGTAAAAAACGTATACAAGTTACATTGGTAATTTATCTCTTTATTGAATATAGACTGTACTTAATAAAAGATGAATGTTAGGCCCAAGAGAAACAGATTTATACATTTCAATGTCTCCAAATAAAATTATTTTGTATTATTTTGAAAGTGAAAGTTTGATACATCAGCTTAATGCTTGACATTCATTTACTTCCTGTTCAGGTAGTTAACTGGAAATAGTGTTAGTGTTGTAATAAAGATAATCATTTGACAGTAAATACTTTGCAGGTTTCTGCTAGTACTACAAGATTTCCAGTGACAAAAAACAACACAGACAATGCCCTTTTAGTTCATAAGTCTTCAGTAGTTAAAAAACAAAACTACAAACAACAATCATTGGTAACACTCAAATATTCTGTACAGTTCTTCTTTCCATTTTATGTTATCAAGTAATATAAAATTACAACATAATCTGAAGCAGTTTTTGCAAAAACATAATGAAGTTTAACAATTCACTCACATGAAGCACAATCATTGGTATTAATTAAACAGTCCCGGCCTTCATAACCCTTAGCACAGTTACACAAGTAAGACCCATTTAAGTTGAGACAAGTAGCTCCATTACGACAGGGAGACGAAATGACACATTCATTAATATCTTCATCACATAGGCGACCTAAAGGACAAGAAAAAACTGGCATGAAAGAATTAAGAATAGCTTTACAAAGAAAAT
Source organism: Limulus polyphemus (assembly GCF_000517525.1). Taxonomy (NCBI): domain Eukaryota; kingdom Metazoa; phylum Arthropoda; class Merostomata; order Xiphosura; family Limulidae; genus Limulus; species Limulus polyphemus. The sequence goes on from NW_013666761.1 coordinate 27,289, forward strand.
TATTACCTTTTCAGTGTTCACGTTATTAACCACAATTTGCTTTTGTCTTTCACAAGGAAATCAACTTATTATTTTCATTAAGACAAATCAGAACATGTTTTTAAAATGATTTTTATTATTTACTCAAACAAAAAATTGTATAAATACTTACCTGTGTACCCAAGTTCACAAGTACAAGCAAAATCAAGATAATTTGATGATGGTGTGCACTTTGCTTCATTTTTACATTTGTTTGGACTACAAGGATCAAGTTCAGTTTCACAACTGGGACCACTATAAGGCACTTCACAGACACATTTATAATCATTAACTAAGTCAATGCATGACCCACTGTTTCGACATGGTTTGGAAGCACAGTCATCAATGTTAATCTCACAGTTTTTTCCTGTATAGCCTGGCACACATGAACATGTGTAAGAAGCAAGCTTATCATGACAGCTGCCTCCATGTTGACAGGGGTTGGACTGACATTCATCAATGTTTAATTCACATCTGTAGCCTCTATATCCTATGTTAGAAAAAGAAAATATTCAATACTTTGCCATTTCTCAATTGGAAAGATCAATACATAACTTTTTAAACAGATAAAACTGAATACATTAAAAACATCATTTCAATTTATGGAAAACTACCATTAACCATTTACAAAAAAAGAGAGAAATATATATAATATAAAATAAAGAATAATATATATACAGAACTACACAAAATTACTGCAATTTTTCTTTGAACAATTTTAAGTTTTATTTCTAAAAGCTTAAATGTTCTTTGAAATTTCCCATAACACACATAGAGTGGGTTTCTAGTGTTCTACAACAAGTATATTTTTAATAATATCCAAAATACATCAATATATTTCTTTCCTCTACATATTTAAAACTATGAGTCAACAGAGCAAAACAAAAACAAATTCATTTCAGAAACTCTGAAATTACTTATTCAGATCAGTTTTCTAAAAATTAAATTTAGCAATGTCTTTTTTTGTCAACAAAATTAAAATTCTATCTTATGCATAAATGCAGAGAATTACTTATTTAATTTGAGCTTATTTTACATTTTTGTGTATGAAAATTTATATATACATACATACATACATACATATATATATATTTACACATCAATGGTTGAATGTCCTATTTTATTACAAAAAAAACATAGAACATCACTAAAAGTACCTTTTTGGCAGTGACAAATAAACTTGTTAACCTCATCCTCACACGTCCCTCCATTCAAACATGGGTTACTCTCACATTCATTAACATCAGAAAGGCATCGAGCATCATAATATCCCCGTGGACAATCACATTTGAAACCATTAGTAAGATCTGTGCATATTCCACCATTAGCACATGGGTTACTAGCACATTCATCAATATTGGTTTCACAGTGTATTCCTAAAAGAAGATTTTTTTTCACATGAAACAACTGATGTGGTATCTTGATATTATCAAGCTATTAATTTCGTTTTACAAATAGTCATCTTTAATGTGAATAAACGTATAAAAGGTTTTTCAACCTTCCATTCTTGGTGGTATAAAATAACTCCTAGACTAAATTACTTACAAAAAATCTACCTACTCACAGCACTCAAATTAGAGACGTATAGATTCTTACACACATTTATAATGGCTGGAGACGGCTTGAATGGGTAATGAAGAAAAACTTTAATATAAGTTTAACATAACAGCAAATG
>NW_013666761.1:29434-55210 GCF_000517525.1 Limulus polyphemus
TGTTGTTGGATTTGTTAAGTGTCCATTTTGTTCGTGAGTTGAGTTTTATTGTGGGGAATGTTGGAGAGCTTTTCAACTATAGCTGGTGGGAATTTACCCATTCAAGCCGTCTCCAGCCATTATTAGTCTCAAAGTGGGTTCCTCATCATCGAATTTAAATTAAACACATTTGTTCTAATATAACCAATGAAGCTTTGTAAAGAAAATCAACAGAAATTTAACACATGTTCTACATACAAATCCAGAGAATACTAAATCACATCAACTTAACTTGAAGATTTCATGTTTTCTGTTATTTTTAGGTGAACAAATACCAAAATAATAGATAAACAGCAGGTATAAAACATAAATTTGACTACAGCATTCTTTATATCATATAAACAGTTACTAAAATCAGATTTTATTGAAAAATGGGAGAAGAACATGATTATAGGGTTGATCAAACCAATGATAAACTTATTATTATATTAATAAAATAAAACAAAATATATCTTGCCATAAAATATTTATTAATGATTTAGAAATTTTTTTAAGAGTAATATGTAAGCACACCTGTAAATCCTGGAAGACATCTACATCTGTAGGAATTGATTCCATCTTCACACGAGGCACCATTACGACAGGGATTGCTAAAGCATTCATTCAAGTTGTGCTCACAATTGGGTCCTGTTGTGCCTGGTCGACAGCGACACTGGTATCCATCAATAAAATCCTCACAGTGACCACCATGTTGGCAGGGATTACTACTGCACTCATTAATCTGGGTCTGACACAGTATGCCTGTATAACCTCTATGACAGTTACATGTGAACCTTCCAATACCATCAATACACTCTCCATAATGACAAGGGGAAGACTGACAGTCGTTGATGTTTGTTTCACAAGCAAATCCTGTAAAACCTACCAAAAGAAAAGCGCAAGCTTCAGAATATCATAGCTAAAATGCAAATGAAATTTCTTCAAACCTATAATCCTATATAATAATATTGTCAAGAGACAAATATGTTAGTACTCAAACACAAAACTGGAAGGAGTATGTCTTTCAATTTGAGTTACATCCAATTAAAATAGCATGAAATGTCCAACAGATGAAACCACTAATACATCATGCTACTGAAAGGAAAAATAAAGTGTTTCCTTTAGATTAAAAAAAAATATATATTTTCAGTCATCACTTTAAACAAGTATCTTAACTTGAAAGAAATACATCTGTTCCAGTAATGAGACATAACATCCCCAAGTATGGTGGTTACAAGTTATTTACCAACAAATTTATCCAGTTATAACTGTATTTAAGATAAAGAGAAACTGCCGGTAGTAGGTGAAAAAATATATATATTAAATTGCTTTACATGAAAAAAAATTTCATTCAACAAAAACGTATGAGCATAATTCAGTTGGGATTTCTAGTTCCTCTGTTATGTGTACGCATAATAACTTACCAGGTGGACAATCACAGGTATATCCCGCTACTCCATCATGACAAGTTCCACCATGATGACAAGGTTGGCTCACACAATCATCAACGTTTATTTCGCATTTTGTTCCAATAAAACCCACTTGACAAAGACATTTGAACCTGTTGATGAGGTCATTGCAGATTGCTCCATTCAAGCATGGATTTGGCAAGCATTCATCTATATCAATTTCACAGTGTATTCCACTGTAGCCTGTAAAATAGTAAATTCACAATTTCCAGCTTTATAATGATCAATAAATTGCATTATTAAACTTTTACCAGTAAGTACAACTTTATTCGAAGGTAGCGATCAGTAGATAAAGTGAATGCTTACTAGCATTTGACAAAAAAACATATAATGTGTGGTGTCAATCATTGTAAATTCAAGTAGCTCAATACTACATTAATTATTTTTTTAACACACAAATTTTCCCCTCATAGAGAAAACTAAGTCCAAAAATCAGCTGAAAGCTCTTCCCTGATTAAGCTGGGCTACGTGAAAATTACCTTCAATTACCGACTTGTTTTTATAACGTTTGCTATCGATTGGGTCCACATATTGCATAATGAGGAGTAATTATATTCTTTGCCTGTTACATCAATCAATGTAACAACCAAGTGGAATCATTTATCCTCAATATTACATACATGGGAGATCAAAGACGTGTTTGCACTGGTGATATTCTTGTTTATATTTCGCGTGTGTTTAATACAAGTGGCCCTGTAAAAAACAGAGACAAGGACCCACATGCAAATTGAAGCATACAACAGCTTAGAAATGTGTTTAATTAACGATAGGGAAGTAATTCTAAGGCTAAAGTAATAAAATGATACTGGATCATACTTTTGTCGTAGAAATTTATCAATCGAAATGTTTCGCATCTAGTTTATTACAATAAAAATACCACAGATTATAGTAACAGCCATTACATAAGCATATCGGCCATTAACACGTTTCTTAAATATTTAAAGATATGCAAAGGTTTTGTGTGTCTGTCTGTCTGTCACGTTTTTTTATGATTAAATTCAATTATGTTGCTTGGCTTCGTCAAGCTAACGTTACACTGAATTAGGCCTAGGTTAGTAAACGTCTGAATTTAGATCTGTCCCATGCCACTACAAACATGAGGCTTTTCAAGTACATAATTTTCAAGGTATTTTCATCCATAGTGTTACTTTTCTGCGCTAATTAACGTCTGAAAATAATATTTTAATCAGCTTAAGCTACTAAATATAGGCATGACAATGCCATTAGAAAACAACTTCGAAATGTAATCGTGCTGCCGTCGGCCTTTAAGTTGTTTTGTAGTGAACAAGACAACGCCACCTAGAACTTCCAGTCGTGACCCTCCGTGAACTGCACCAGTACGTTCCTTTGAGAAAGCTAACATTCCTGCAGGCTCAAGCAATAAAGTTGAGACCGCGAGTTAAGGTGGAGGTCCGCGGTTCTCACACAAAGCATGCAGGCATCCTGCAGAGCAGGTTACAGCTCCCGCCTCCCCCTCCTGTTACCACCCTCTTCTCATGCCTGCCCTTTCAACCAAAACCATTCCTTTACTCTAAGCCAACATGTGCATACACATTAATGTGTTTTTATCAGATAGTGGTGATAATCCAACTTCCGTCAAACTTGGTGATCAGTCATAAAAAAGCTTGTACTAAGGCAATGACATGTCAAAAAAAGGAACAAACGCATCGAACACCGCATGTATACACATATTTTATGCCTTCAACCACTCCTAGAGTAAGATGCAAGCCTCATTAATCACGACTTTCTTTTGTATGTGTAGCTCTGAAGTATCCTAAGTCTACTAAAGCTGTACTAACAAGAAACAGTGATATGTAAATGACGTCCTATAGTCATTTGTGTATCGCTTGGGACATTTATTTATCCGTGTTATTAATTAAGATACAAGGCGAAATAAAAAATGGCTTACACTGCGTGAAAAATTACTCCGTATCTTAGTTTTAGGCTACTTCAGCTCTATACGTTGCTACAGTAAAGTGAAACCTTCTAGAGGTTGATATAAGCACACTTAACCGGGATGTAAACCAAGTGGTATTATATACACTATTACTTATTTCAATTGTGAAGTTACACTTTCTTCCTTAACTTCCGTTAATTCAACCTCTCTCCCACAGTGCCTTCATTTCTCGGTGACTCTTTAAGTTAACCCTCGCTCCCATCCGCCTTAAAGTACTGTCAAATTATCCCCCCCCCCTTATCATGTTAAGTGAGCCTCCTCGCCGTTAAGTTATCGAACCTTCTTTTCTTTAAAGGTAAACCTCGAAAATAGCCTCACTGTTTGATTGAAGAGAACTGAAAGTACTATGTGAAATTATATTCGCTTTATACAAATTGTTCTTCAATGTCTGAAAAAAAAATTAATAAACATATCAGCCTTATTCTACTGGGGTGATGAACGAAATTTTCTGGACTACGAACATTTAACAGCCAAATTCTTATTATTATTGCGCTTATCCTAAACACAAACATTTCGTTAGTCAACAAAACTACCTAATACTTAATATTTTTGAGTTTAACCAAAAATGAACAAGCTCTATTAACTTCATCAATTGGCCCGGCATGGCCAGGTGGTTAGGGCGCTCGACTCGCAGTCTACGGGTCCGAATCCCCGTCACACCAAACATGCTCGCCCTTTCAGCCGTGGGGGTGTTATAATGTGACGGTCAATCCCACTATTCGTTGGTAAAAGAGTAGCCCAAGAGTTGGCGGTGGGTGGTAATGACTAGCTGCCTTCCTCTAGTCTTACACTACTAAATTAGGAACGGCTAGCGCAGATAGCCCTCGTGTAGCTTTGCGCGAAATTCAAAACAAATAAACAATTAACTTCATCAGAAGGACCTACAACAAAATAGTCAACAAAACATACGTACAAACATTCTGATCACACCTAGCAGGTGTAACAAGTCACATTTCAACCAACATATTTACACAATGCCATGGTGAGCAATGCAGCAGATGTATTAAAAAACGATCATTAGCTTTTCAAAGCTAACAGAAATAATTTCTTAGTCTATCACAAATTTACCTTTATGTAACAACGTTCTATAAGTTTTTTATTTTTATTATTTATTTTGACTTTTTTACATTTCTGGGCAATGACATTCAACAAGTCATTGAACTGTCGCTTAAAGATAACGAACTAGTCTTACTTCGCCCGAACACAAAACTAAATAAAATAAATCTTCGAGCTTTTCAAGACCCTAATTTCAGATATTCAATAAACAACTTCCTCACATTAAAACCGAAAGAAAAAAACAGCCTGCTTGTCCTGGTACCGAGTTTCGCATGACTAACCAATATATATGACGACAAAAATCAAAGGGGTAAAGCCACCAAACGCTGTTTGTTATTATTACATTTTTTCCTATAAAAACCGATCATCTAGTTAGTAAACGTGTTAGAACATGCTATATTAATGAACAGACGAAAGATAACAGCGTATTGCTCAACCTTATAGACGTTTCCTATGCACTTTGTCTGGTTTTCTCAAACTTATAACTTTCGACCTACAGAATCTTAACTTTTATTACTGTTTACAGACTAAATTGATACACAATAAAATAATAAAAGTTTAGCTACGTAAAGTATAACTTAAATTTACAGATTAATATACGGAATAAGTTGATAAAACGACTGAATAGGCTTAGACTGAATTACAGATAAGCACACTAATAAACGACTGTAAAGACAGGCTGAAAGATGTTAGATCTTTTTTTTTTTTCTCAATCACCAACGTGTAACACATTGAAAGCGTACTCTGTTCCAAGTACAACAAACACTTGGTAAACACAAAACACTTGCGCAACCTGCCAAGCAAAGTGTACACGTAACACATGGTGGATGCGTGGAAAGAACAATAAACGAAAAATCTTTTATACAAAGAGACTGACAAAAGCTTCGACGTTTACAGCTTCCAAAGAAAATCTCTACTTCTCCGCCACTTTTTGTTTTTAATTCAGTGTTTGGGGGTTGGTAGATGTGTGTATATGTAGCGCCTCTACCGCCCCAAAGCGCGTTTGTGAGTCAACATCACGTGTATATAGATTCAGAAGCACAAATATTTGAATAAAAGGTCGATAATTCGAATAAACTTTTTAAATTTTGTTTTAATGTTTATTACAGATTTATATTCATCAAATAATTTTCCCTCCATGTTTATGATGATGTGTCCAGTAAACAAATAGACGCACAACGTGTTAGGTTTTCATGAACAATGAACAACCTGTAACTTAGGTGTATATATATATATACAGGTGAGGAAATGTACGTTCCATAGCCTCTGGAATCTACAGCCCACCAAATTTTTCATACCACGTCCGATCAAACTTAAGAAGAAAATTAGTTTCTGAAGTTCCAAGTAAAGCTATACAACGGACTATTTTCGCATTGCTGTCCCTAATTGTGCACTAATAGTCTAGAGAGGGTTACTTGTCAACAACACCCACCGCCAACTCGTAGACTATCATTGCCTAACCCCCCAGTGGCACAGCGGCATGTCTGCGGACTAACAACGCTAAAAACCGGGTTTCGATGCCCATGGTGGGCAGAATACAGATAGCCCATTGTGTAGCTTTGCACTTAACTACAAACAAACAGAGCCTGATCTAATAGTAGGATTTGACAGTCACTCTTATAACACACTTACAACCCAATAGTACAGAGTGCGTTTTTAACGGCAATGGATCACAAACCACGTCCAAACCCTTGGATTTACAGTCCGAGCACGCTAACTTATAGGACATACCAACCTGTCCAACAGGAAAGAACTGCACATTACACATCTTAATAACAGCAATTATTTTAGATATAATGTCTACGAGTGCTAAAAATAGTTATAATATATTGTCAATATAATGTCATTCGAATAATTATATAAACTGGCGACGACCCACGTGGTCTTTAGGGAAAACTAATTTTAGATATGTGGTTCAAGTTAACACTGCAAACCGCTATAAGTGGTATATATAAATCAGTACATAACCTTGCAATTACATCCTACATTTTTACATGATTGAATTCTCAAAAAAAAAAAAAAATCACTCCACCATTATAAGCTCAGATTACAGTTTCAAGTTACAGCTATCACGACAATCGTTCTTGTGTTACCCGTTTTTCAAACCAATTACTTTTAATGTTTATGTGCTGCCGTGTTTGCCTCTTTTTACTACTCACTTATTTTCTTTCAATATAATACACCATGCAACAGGATGTTCCAAAACCGACCCCAAGTACCATCATTCTACCAAACTATACACCCTACTAGTTCACCAGCGGGCCAGAAAGCTAGTGATTAAATCCATGTCACGGTAATTAAATTAGTCCTATGTCTTCTGAAGGGGAACAAATGAGTTACAAAGGATTTATTTTGTTTTCGTCGTTGATATTTTACGCTACAATTTTAGCATTTCGAAAGTCAAGATATTTTTTTGAAACAAAAAATTAGCTAAGTTGTTAGTTGTGATGTGGTTTACTAACGGTTAATAATTTTTACTAGGATTACATGCTCCTATCTTTGAAAATTGGTTTCAGATATTTCGACCAAAGCTAACAAAGGTCTATTTTCGCTCCTATCCTTGAAAATTGGTTTCAGATATTTCGACCAAAGCTAACAAAGGTCTACATTCGCTCCTATCCTTGAAAATTGGTTTCAGATATTTCGACCAAACCTACAAATGGTCTATTTTCGCTCCTATCCTTGAAAATTAGTTTCAGATATTTCGACCAAAGCTAACAAAGGTCTATATTCGCTCCTATCCTTGAAATTTGGTTTCAGATATTTCGACCAAACCTACAAATGGTCTATTTTCGCTCCTATCCTTGAAATATGGTTTCGGATATTTCGACCAAACCTACAAATGGTCTATTTTCGCTCCTATCCTTGAAATTTGGTTTCAGATATTTCGACCAAAGTTACAAAAGTCATATTTTCGCTAGTCGTCCTTAATTCTGAACTGATAGGCTAGAGGGAAGACAGTTAACATCAACAACCGCCAACTTTTGGGCTATAATAAAAAATTAGTTGGATTTGACCATCACTCTTGTAATATCTCTACTGCCCCAAAGCACAGATCGCGTTTTTCAGTCAACATCAAGTTAACTTTTGGATTTTTGGATTTACAGTCCGGCACACTAGCCGCTAGGGCACGCAGTCTTCCAACCTTAAAGAGAAAGTACTATTCATATAAAAGCACACAAAATTTAGTTTATTCTTACACACTTCATTGACTAATCGTACTTGAAATCTGTAAACGTATAACTTAAAATATTCAAACCTATGTAGGAAATACAAAAGTTAGCTTTTGAGAATTGTTACGTATAATGAGATTCAGCACGTATTTTATCGAGAAATTAAGATACTCAACCGGATACAGTTTTGTGGAACTAATCACTTTTCTTCAATCATAGATTCAAATATCAGATTATCAATAAAAATTAAACAGTACTGGTATTTTCAACTTAAATGCCAGCTTTTAATCACATGAACAAAACGGCTAAGTCAAATACCTCTACGGTTCATGTATGGCTGCCCTAATTTTAAACTATCGAAGACAGCCAGTCAGCATAACATGCCGCTAATATCTTTGTCCGGCTTTTAAATAGAGAGTAGGACATACTGTCACACTTGTATTGTAGCCACAGCTGAAAGTCCGAGGGGGTATTTAGCGGCATCACGACACGAACTTTAGACCTATCAGTCTTCTACCTGGCACTAGACCATATGTGGCTCCCATTAAAACTAACTTATAATTACACACTATCAGTCCTCTACCCGGCACTAGACCATATCTGGCTCCCATTAAAACTAACTTATAATTACACACTATCAGTCCTCTACCCGGCACTAAACCATATCTGGCTCCTATTAAAACTAACTTATAATTACACACTATCAGTCCTCTAGCCGGCACTAGACCATATCTGGCTCCTATTAAAACTAACTTATAATTATACACTATCAGTCCTCTACCCGGCACTAGACCACATCTGGCTCCCATTAAAACTAACTTATAATTACACAGATACGTCGACTTAAAAGTTAAAATAAAACTCCAAAGTTAATTTATCCCTTGTAAAATTGAAACAACAGCTCTCACAAAAAGAACACTAACCTGGCATACACACACAACGGAAACCTCCTCTTTCGTCCAAACAGGTGCCATCGTTTTGACAGGGATTAGAATCACATTCATTGATGTTAATCTCACATCTGGGCCCTGTAAAACCCTTACTGCAGTTGCAGCTGAAAGAACCTGGCGTGTTGACACACATTCCTCCATGCTCGCAAGGCGATCCTAAAAGAGTTAACCATAATTAATTGAAAATGTGGAGTAACAAGTTGGATAGGTGTGTGTAGTTCATTTAATTAACTTGTTCATCATTATTTTATAATTCTGCTTGTGCTTTCACTCTACGACAGCCTTATTTGCAGTAAACGTTTTAGTAAGAAAAACGCACATAACTCCTTATACTGGGCATATTATTAATGAAACAAGAATATACAAGAAACCATACTAGGAATAGTAACAATCTATTTTATATTAAAGGAAAATTTCTGTAAAGGGATTTCCTTGATGATTTAGAATAGTGACACCTTATAACAGATTACGATATTTCAGTAAACCCCTTCTCCAACTGTTGGACATTTTTTCAAGTCAATATTTGCAGCTCTAAGATAAAAAAATCTATGAAACAAATAACGTGGTGGAAACTTAACCAATAAAATCAAAACACCTCTTAACAAAAGATAATTCTTAGAATGGCATTCACTCATAAGCCACAGCCAGTGATATCCAAATGGAAACATCCATAAGAAATTTTAAATTTGTACTCAAAGGGGAAAAAAGAAGTCTTCACAAAGTCTATATTAATGGCGTACGTTTTTCTCAATCTAAATAGAAAATAAAGAAATGAACCAAAACAGATTAACAACAACTTATCGGAGTTTTAGTCCTGACCCTGTTCCTAAATCCAACATGAAAAACCATACAAAGCGTTGGTTGACACACGAGCTGTTCCAGCAGCTTTCACAAAGAAAATCAGATTAGCGTGTGTAAATATACTTATGCTTAAATTCAGTGAAACAAGATTACAGATACCATAACTCTGCATGGTTCACCAACAAAGCGTAAAGAAATTCATATTGCTGATGAGTAAATCACAAGCAACTCATACGATGACCATGACTGTGTACTGTCTCCTCAAATCAATATAAAATAACTGAGGAAGGGTATGACCAAACTTCAGTTTAGAGGCTAGAAACTTTCAACCTCTAAGTCCGGCATATTAAGAAAGACCCAATGATCAAATATCTCAAGTTTAAACCTTAAGAAATGAGTTTTGACTAAAACATTTGCTTTCAATTATTTGATACTACGAAGTCCACAGCATGCAATTATGAAATTATTAGAGGTTAAAGAGAGGTCAAAAATGGAGTTAAGCCAAATATAAGTAAATATTTCAATAAAACGGTGATAATGTGGAATTAATATCAAATAGAGATTAAACAATTCAAATGAACTTTTTTAAAAACCCCAGTATTAAGTAAAATCATGGTAAGATGTTTCTTCTGTACAATCTGGGATTATTTTACACCCAAGTTAAATCATTTTTGAAAATATGTTAAACAAAAAGAATGGATAAAAATGCCAAAAAACATCAAACCATCCAACGTTGTAAAAGGGGTTTCAGTAAAATCAAACATTCTAGAATCCTCATGTGAATGAAAAATTAATTTCCTAGGAATCCTTTATTAACATACAAAAAACAATTTTAAACACAATAGAATCATCATATCGATACATGGTTTAATTGTCTAAACAAGTCAATACTTAAAAAAAAAAAATAACTGTGTAACATATATATATATATATATATACATGCCTTCTTGGCACTCGTTCACATCTACCGTGCAGTCAGTGCCCTTAAACCCATTGGGACACGTACAAAGGTAAGTACCATCTGTTGGGTTGGTGTTGCACTCAGCTCCAGCATGACAAGGATTGCTGGCACATGCGTCATCCAAATGACACAACAGACCTAAATAAGCAAAGCAAAGTTTGAAATGTGGTGTACTAATTAGTAACAAAAAGAAAAGAAGAGAGGTATGGTTGGTACGTTAAAACACGAAGTCTTCTTCAAAACATCACACAATATAGATATGCACACATCAACAGATGAAAACAATTAAACCGTGTACCATATCTCACGGATTGTTAAAATCATTTCAGTTTCGTTATGTAGTATTGTTTATTTGATTTCATAATAAATTTAAGCCTAAAAACTGTCGAAATTTGGTCATATCATTAAGTGTGTCAAATTATAATGGCAAAGAATCGAGATGTTTTTTATCTTTTATTCACGGAATCGATTACTAAAACATATCAATAAACAACACACTTTAATACAAATTTACATAAACATTACAATTATAAAATCTCAGAATTTAATATTTTAACAACTAAAAAATATGCTAAATTCATTTTGTATTCCAGGTACTTTAAACCTGAGAAGTAGATAAAACTAATCAAAGGAAAATGCAAGACCGTTTATATTCTTATAATTATCAGTTCCATTTGTGTTTTTTTTTTGGTTTACGATATATAGTGAAAGGCAATACATTGAAACAGATGTTCCAAATAGATGGTGGATTAAGCAACGTTACATCTAACATTTGTTACAAGTATTTTATTACGAATGACATCTGCACCTGTTTTTCCGGGTGCACATTGGCAATAAAATGATCCAACTCTATCGTGACAGGTGGCACCATTGAAACATGCTGCGCCTGCGCAGTCATCTATGTTTTCACTGCAATCTGGACCTGTCCAACCGTTTACACAAATGCAGGAATAACCTCCAATGGTATTGGTGCATGTTGCTCCATTTCTACAAACGCTAGGCCTTAAAGCACACTCATCTACATCTTGACTGCAGTAAGGACCTGAAAAACCAAAAACCATACAAATCAGTCATAAACAACCCAAAATAGCAAGTTCACACCTCAAAAACAACGATTCAAGAATGTCACTAATAAGACTATAATGGTATTTCCAGGTAGAATTTGTATCTCAAAATACCATTATAGAAGATTGTAAAGTATAATTAATTTCGAACTTTCGAATTGTATGTTTCCGAACTTTAAATAACTCTTGTTTACAGATAAAAAATCTGAATAACTGTTTACGCAAAATACATAATGAACACGTGAATCCTCTAGTTATTATTTTTTTAAATAAATCAACAGACGTGACCATATATCACAACCATGTTGCAATGATTTCAGGCGACAACCTCACATTTACTGGACCATCACTTGAAAAACGTCTACAAAACATACGATAGTAAGAATTAATGGTTAGAAATTGTATACTTTAAGACTAAAGTATGCCTGTTACTGCTTTATTCTACCAGTTCTCATTCATCATTTATTCACAGCTTTACTGCTGCAACTCAACACGGTAATGATTATTTTACTGGATCACACATGTCAGATGCACGGCCACCATTTGTTTATGACGCTCACTGTACAAGTGGGAATAATTATTAGCCACGTAAAATCTTACCAGTATACGTGGAAGGACACTGACAAGTGTATCTATTCACTCCGTCGATGCAAGTAGCTCCGTTTTGGCACAGATTACCAGCACAGTCGTCAATATTGTAATCACAATTGGTCCCTGAAAATCCTACAATAAAAAAAAAGAGATCAAAACCGTTTTATGCTAGATGCATTGATAATTACTGTATTCTTTAACATGCATTCAACAACAGGTAAACAGCATTTAGGATTTTTCTCTTGGAACATCATTTACCAAAACCACACACATATAGAACAAAAGAATTACTACCCCCTTATTAAATGTGCTACTGTTTCCACAAAACATAGCTCAAGTCTAAGCTGACCATCACTCATAACAGATGTACCCACAGAGAAGCCTTATTAATAATACTGTTGAAATAATTAGCATGATGAAAATAGAACTTTCAGCCTGGTACCATAAACAAGTCGTGATAATTTGATAACTTTTATATGAGAATATAAAAGCGTGTTCATAAATACAGTTGTGAAGTTCTGAAATCTGGACGTTTAATAAAACTAGTAACTAAATAAACAACTTGTTCTAACACACACACACACACATAAACAGTATCGACAAAAATGGGCAAACTTCAAGGTCAACTAGTTTAACACACCAACACTGGAGTTTTAGGCCCAGGAATGTACGCTGCAGGAAACCTTAAATTATACATATTCCATAATGTGACTTCGATACCCACTCCGCTGCATTAGCTGGACTCTCCAAAGTAGACGGGATATAAAAAAGGTATAGAATGGAGGGGTGAGCAAGCAGTGACGCATACATAATGGAGGACACACACACACTGTAGAGTACCTAGAAGTTATCTTCCCCACTGGTGTGTGGCAACATTAGTCATACGCTTCATTTGCAATACATACCCTTATGTATATATATAAAAAGGGGAGAGGGGATTTTTCAAGTAGAAAAAATAAATCGTCCTATTCAAAGATATAATGTAAAATTAAACAATTGAAGTTTCATGTAAGAAATATTAGGGCATTAAACTTGATAATACAAAATATATTAGTATTTTCATACTCCTGCCGAAAAACGGTTATCTTTAATAGTTATAGCTTTATTCCACTACCATGAATACATTTCAAGTCCTTTTATTTGATCTATGCTTATTTTCAAGACCTGAACACTCCTCCGACTTTCCCCAATGCAACCACCACCTTTAGGTATTTTTTTCTCTGTTTATTTGCTTAACTCTAAGATATTTCTATCGTTCTAAGAACTTCAATGAAAACGACAGCACATTAACAGCCGATAAAACTACCTAGCAATTAATAATTACACTTTGGTGATTGTATGGGCTACTCACCAGTGTCATAACTTTACCCTAACCAACTTAACGGTATTAACGTGTCTACAGAATATCTAAACCACTATTTAACAAATGTCTACGTTTCTCTGGGAGTCGCAAGACCGATTTTTACTGATCCTAACACGTACCCTTAGAACCCCCAGGGAGTGACATGGGAGGGGAGGGGGGCGATGCTCAGTTATGACTCTTCAATGTCAACCGTTAGAGAGATCCTACGTTTTACCCGTGCGTTGAATGGATACGTTAGCTAGTACTTAAATAAAATGAAGCATGCACAGTTTCTCCACCAACTTTGCATCACGACGTAATATATTTCTTTAAAAAACTGCTTCAAGGAACTCGTTAGCAAAGTTTATCTTTCACGGGTTTCAAATTTGCTTCTTTTTCATATATGGTTTAAATTAATTTTAATTACCAACACATTTAAATGTATCTTCTAACTCATATTTGGTGTGTGTATATAATATTCTATGGATTTCTGTAGTTTCTTTATATTCGTGAGATTATTACAAAACCACTTTGAACTTAAACATAAAGAAATGCTAATATTCGTTTTAACATTTGGCATATAGATACAAAATTACTAAGTAAACATGAACTCTTAAAAGTTAACTTCTAATATTATCAAAATATTTTAACACTTAAACTGCACTTGTTGTTACACTGATATGACAGAAAATGTGTGCCTTTTTTTGTTTGGCTGACATTTTGTAATTTTTGTACGTTATTAACCATTATTTATTCAAATATGTATAATTCTTTAAAAGGCTTTGCATATTCAGACGATAAAAAGGTGTCTGGTTGATTATACGAAACTCCCGGATGAAAAGGTATTAAGTACTGTCTTGTATGTGACGTGTATGAATCCAGGCGTCTGGTTTCAAACCATCAAACTGTCAATTATGATATTTCAAAATAAAATAACGATGCTTTACCCAGCATGGTTCGAATTTGTAAACATGTGAAAATTTTCAAGCGCTTTGCTGCGACGTCTCGTTAGGAGTACAAAACAACGTATTAACGAACATTAATAATTCACTGCCAACAGTGGGTATAAATTATAATTTTTATTCTGAATCTGAGTACAAGATCCTTCGAAAGTTTTCTAAGAAATACTTTTTATGCGTGATTCAGCACTATGAGACTAGACATTTGTTCAAACAAGTGCCCCTTAAGAAACATGACGCTGCACGTCTTTCTGTACCAATTTCGCCTTGTCATACGTGTAAAAATTCAACCTAAAGCTCTCATGTCAGAACCATTCTGAAAAATGAGTAAAAAAACGCTTTCTAGGATTGGTGGAGCTCCTCATAAAACCTCCCCGCACAACCTAGTCTGTCTGTCTGGACTTACTGGCGCATGTGAATGTTGGACAAAAATTCATTCTTCATTGTTTGTCCCCAACCGCGACTTTCAAGAACTGATAATGAAAACACGATTTTATCCAACTTAAAAGGTTTTAAAGGCACCAATAGAAGCGAATGATATGACGATGGACGAATAACATATGAACTGGCATAAGAGTTATCAAATTTATAAGCGGTCAGTATTACAACGGGTTTGTGGTTTTTCGACCAATTAAAACTTTACTATAATTAATACTTTCCCGTCCAAGTTCAAAAAATAAAACGCTAAATTAATGGTCCAGTGGTGACAAAGGCTAATATTTCGATCAAAAGAAAAACTCCAGCTTCCATAACTGTTTCTTTGTTTCTTTTGAATTTCGCGCAAAGCTACACGAGGACTATCTTCGCTAGCCGTCCCTAATGTAGCAGTGTAAGACTAGAGGGAAGGCAGCTAGTCATCACCACCCACCGCCAACTCTTGGGCTACTCTTTTACTAACGAATAGTGGGATTGATCGTCACGTTATAACGCCCCCACGGCTGAAGGGTCGAGCATGTTTGGTGTGACGGGGATTCGAACCCGCGACCCGCAGAGTGCGAGTCGAGCTCCCTAACCACCTGGCCATGCCGAGCCTCCATAATTCTCTATACCATGCGACAATTCATACATACATTACACTATTTATAGTTCAATCTATCTTCAAGACTTGGCACATAATACCAGATGCTATACAAGTTTGTTTGAACGGGCAGGCGTTCTTTGTTGTTCGTTTTCTGTAAAACCGAAATGTTATAAAAATAAAAAAAGTCTACAAAATTCCACGGTCGTTTAATTTTCGAGTTTGTTTGTAATTAAGCACAAAGCTACACAATGGGCTGTCTGTGCTCTGCCCACCACGGGTATCGAAACCCGGATTCTAGCGTTGTAAGTCCGCAGACATTCCGCTGTGTCTCTGGGGGGGGGGGGCTAATTTTCGAGTACAATCGGCTTTGAAATATAACTATTTTATAGTTAATAGATCGATAGTTAAATAAATTAGCAGAGATGGATGATTTGACTTTACGATTAAATGTTACTATTCTGCCGTCCTTACTTCCAATAAACATTTCCGAAGTTATTATCATACTTTATGGTGTTTTACAAGTTTCTGTATCCTTAAAATTTCAACGATCGATATCCAGTAGCCTACTGCAATACGAGATTTCTTATATCAAACTTTAAATTAATAACAGTATTTCTAACACGAATGTATAATTTTTATAAACAATGCTTAAAAGTTAACTTGAAAATAACTATTTTCATTGGTGCGTTGGTAATACTTCAATGCAACGAAATTTATCTGTATGTAATATAGATATGTCTGGAAGAAGAAAAAAAAATGAATGATGCATTATATCAAATGAAAGTTCATTAAATTCCACTCTGCCTCATTTATTCCCAAGTCTATACTTATGGCTGATAAGTAAAAACAAAATTACCATTCAAATTTAAATGTCTACCTTCTATGTGTAAAAGCTAAAGTTCTAAAGGATTTAACAGATACGTAGTACACACAGTAAAAGCTTTGTTATATGGCATCTTCTCATCCGGAAAGCTCTTGTAACCGGAAATTACAATATCTCCAAATACAAATGCTCATTGTAGATTAGAGGCGCTAATGTGGCTTTGTTTACATTTTTTCCCGCCGGCAAGCTTCAGTTGTTCGCCATCTGTACTGGAATTCACATTGTGCTTACGTTACCTGTAAATATTTTCTACATCCTGAAGTTATGGCTTATAATTCTAACAAGAAATCAATAGTAACTCCTTCCTCAGGGAAAGGAGTGAAACGTAAGCGAGTTATACTAACATTACAACAGAAAATATAGATTTGTAAACCCACGAAGAAAGATGAGAACCATGATGAAGGAATTTAATGTTGGTTTATCAACTCTCCATGATATTAAGGCTCAAAAAAGAACACTTATTACATTTTTTATGCCGAATCAGAATACGGGAAAGGTGTGGAAATACGGAAAACCCTGGCAACAAAGCCTAACAATTGGACACTGTACTGTATGAATGGTTCAAATTGAAATGATTTGAAAGTGCACAAGTTAACAGTCCGATGTTGACTGAAATGGTAAAGATTTTTATAACTAAGTGAATTTGACGGATAAGTATCCATTTTTGTAATGGCTGACTGGCTTGTTTTAAGCTTCGACACGATATTAGAAAACTTGACGTGTCTGACGAGCAGAAATCGGCCATGATGAGGCTGCTAAAATATATTGCAAGATATTTGCTTCTCATATTGGAGAACACAATTCAACAGTGGAGCAAATTTATAACGCTGACGAAACATTTATTTTGACGTTGTTTGACCACTTATACTCTCGCGCAGGCTCGACTAAATCTAGTGCTGCAGGATTCAAACAGAATAATGATAGGTTGACCATGTTAACTAGTGCGAATGCTACTGGTACCCATAAATTAAAATTACTAGTGGTTGGAAAATATCATTGCCCAAGAGCATTCAAAGACGTTACTTATCTACCTGTTGTGTACAAGGCGCAAAATAATTCCAGGATGAACAAAATTATTTTTGGGAATGGTTTCATCACAGTTTTGCACCCGAGGTCAAGGAACATTTTAATAAAATTGGCATGGCTGAAAATAGCAGAGATATTCTTTTGTCAGACAACTGCAAGGCTCACCCTCATGGAACTGAATTAGTTTCTGGCAATATTTTTATAACTTATTTGCCTGCCAATGTACCTTCTCTTATTCGACCAATGGACCAAGGCATTATTCAAAATATGAAATGTTATCATAGAAGAGATTTCCTTAGAAAGTTAATCGATCATGAAGGTATTGTAAAGGACTTTCAAGGAACATTAAATATTATAGATGCGATCTATGGGGTCGCCTTTGCATGGAGGACAGTAAGGAATGTAACATTAAGTAGAGCTTGGAGAAAACTGTGGCCTATAGTTGTATTTGAAGATGTGTCATCGGAGGACGAGGAATTTGAAAGATTCAATGTTTGGCTCAAGAAAGCTGTTTTCCACATCCTGGAAGTTGTACAAAATGCATGCATCTTTTCCCAATTCAGTGGCAGAGTTATAAGATGACGAGATTCAAGAATGGCCGATGCAAACACTGAGGTGACACATGTCGTGACCGATGCAGAAATCATAAACGGTATTGTGAATCCCAAATCATCAGCAATTAAAGAGACTCGGATGAAGAAGAAAAGTCTTAATCTCGTGGACTGCATCTGCAGACCATCTTAATAAAATTTGCTGAAAGCAAGTCATGTTATTCTGTAGAAGAAGTTATGCAGTTGTATATCATTCAGTCTTCTTTCCTGCAAAAAAGAAAACGGACGAGAATCCACTATGCAAACCAGACATAAGAAATGTGTTGAAAAAAACTAAAATCTGCCACAAATCTTCAGGGCATGATGTAAATGTATCGTCAGAAGAGCCATCTATGAAGGATGCAGCTAACAGCACACCACTGCCTCCAAAATCTCTTTCTAGCAATTAAACGAATGTGCATTATTTTAATAAGTTAATATTTAAGTGATTATTTAATGTTCAAGTGACTATTTATGTTAAAGTGACTTATTTAGTGTTTAAGTTACTTTTTTGGTGATCAAAACCTGAATCATAAACTGGCAAGCTTTCAACGGGACATTTAGTTGGTGAGTATATTACACCATACGGTATAACTTTATTTAAGATACTGTACTTACAAAGATTTTTTATACAATTCAAGGTTTTTTACAACATTAATTACTGTTTAGATGATGTAGAAATACTGTACTTTAGAACATTAACAAGGTGTCAAAATTCTTCCTGTAAATATCGTAAAAGGGAAACGCTTTCATTATAGGAATTTTCGCCTATCCGGCACTGCCCTGGTCCGGCAAATGCCGGATAATAAAGCTTACTGTGTTTGATATTTGATAAAAATAAGCAAAGGGCTCAATTACGACAAATGCAATCAACAGTAGGAGCTAATTTTATGAGATTACGAGTCTAATTTTTCTCAAGTAAAATATTGCCCACTATCAAATAATAAAACAAGATATAAAACAGGAAATAATTAATTTGTTCCACATGATCGTTTAACAAAGCAATGACAAAACAATGTCATTATCAAATATGAGACTTATAAACACTTCCTTTTCATGTACTAGTGCAGTCCATATATGGTATAGAAACGAACGAAAGATGTTGAACGTAAATAACTTAATATTAGTCTTCTGGATCTCTTATCGCTTACAACTGTTTCTGTTTTGACGATACACTTTATGGTTTTACACCACAACAAAAATCTTGGTTGTTGTTAAGCGCAAAACTACACAACGAATTTTGTTTCTTCTCCCCGCAGGTGTGATACCGATTTTAACCTTTCACACTTACAGCTGAGCCACAACAAGGTCACAGATGTCAGATATTCTAAAATCTTGTGTACCCACATCCAAACAAATTTGAAGTCAACCAAAAATAACATACCTTTTAACCTTACTTCCTACCTTAAATAAAGCGCGTGCTAAGACGAAAAAGGCAGCGATTAAATACGTGCTCAATCGTGACAAATCAAGTGTGTGATTTTAGACGAGTGAAAGAGTGACTTATTAACTATAGTGACTCGTAGAAGTTGAACGGATAAAGCTAAAATGTGTTATACACTGAAGTGCTTAAGACCATAAAAGTCACTATTAAATGACCAAATAGTTCCTAGCGATCTAATACATTAAAAACTGAAAGCAAACAATGGAGAATCGAAACTCGGTTGCGATTGCGTATCTGGTTTTACTTTTCAAATATTTTCTGAAAATAACAGAGATTCGGGACTGTCATTACTGAAAAAAAAATATTTGTAGACGATTTAAATTTCTATATGTAGAATATAAAGATAAAGATAAAGGTTTCATTTTTTAAACAATTACTTCAATACTGGTGATTTGTACAGTTACATATTCACAAGGAATAACGTTTTTCTAACGGATACTTGATAAACTTTCTACATTAAAAATGAATCATGAAGTAGTCAAATCTATTTTACCAGTTTTGACTGTGCATAGATTTAAATTAATTGCGAAGAGGTTACCCTTAACCTACATCTTATAAATTATGTTATAATATATGCATCATTTCATCACCATATCAATCCTTAGTTTGTCGTTTCCTTTTTTTTTAACCCTTGTTTCAACTTGTTCTTCCCTCCCCATTTCCTGTGGGATTTTTTCCCCTAACAGAACATCCTTTCTTTTTGTTTTGAATGATACTTCCTAGTACTGTTGGTGATCTATCTACTAAAATAAAACTCGAGATCTTTCGTAATTACGCACGAACTAGAGTTCAATATTACCAGAAGAAGGAGAACCTTCCCATAACATACATCTTCCTTACTCTGTAATACGTTTTTTTCTCCTCTACATCACCTGTGTCATACAATGAGGTTGTTATCCTTCCCAGAGATCGTGGCGGAACCACACCGACATAAACCATTGTGTGAGAGCTGTTTGTGAATTCACAGGCAAACGGCCCGAGACATTCCCAATACACGTACACAGTGTGACAAAGTCTACGTGTAAAAGGCCTGAGGGGTACAAGTACAGCCAAATGCCCTCGTTATTCGGAAATAAAGAAGGAATGACGCCGCTTTGGCCCAGAGCGAAGATTTAATAAGCTGGAGTAATCTTTGGTTTTAGCAAAGTTATGAAAGCAGTCGAGTTTAAAAAATTGTTATCATACCACTGCAGCTAAAAAAAAAGCACACCAAAAAAACAACGGAATGTCGTACTGCCATTTACTTAAAGCAAAATGCAAAGAAACTATCTGTAGAGAAACCACAAAACAACTTTGTACTTGTTATCCCTTAATGACATGTAAAATCCCTATACCTTGAAGTTTACCTTCAAGATAAGTAAAACATGCTTAGAAAAACAAACTAATTACTGGTTAGCAAGGATATACGCTTACTAATTCGCTAGATAAACTGCAACTGATTAATATATATAAACACAGGGTCGTTTTATCCAATAGACAAAAGGGACGGCAATTGCCCAGGACCCGCCGCTGTCAGGGGCCCACCACGCGTTGCGAGTATAATAATAAAATTTGAAATGCGTAATAAAATAATAATAAACCAGATTTGTTAACAAATTTATTTTCTCTTTTTTATTTCCTTAATTTTTTATCACTAATAAATTCAGTTTATCCTATTGTAATGGGAGTCCACTAGTTTATACTTCGCCCAGGGTTCACCAGTGCCTTAACGCGACACTGCATAAACATGCAAGATAGATTTGTTAATTTGTAATTAATAATTTCTTCGTTCTTTATCCTTTAGCAACAACGCTAACGTAAAAAACGTATTTTTTCTTATCAATTTCAAAAATCAATTGATTTACAATGTTAAAGAAATTATCGAATTAAAAAATAATTAATATTCAATAATATAAAAAAATAAGTTTAATCTAGTACATTTTCGTTTTGATTACCGGTTAACCAAAAGAGAGTCTTGATCACCACAACTATGACTGTCGAATCCCAGCCGACCTGATGAGACTTGGTACTGAACGAAAGGCCTCGTCGGCACTGGATAGAGCATGTATAGTGTGGTGGAAGAGTATTTTTCTTTAATTAAATTCATAAGATCTTATAATTAGCTAAACTAACTACAAAGATGTCCACAAATGAATCAAATAGAGTTTGTGTACAAGAATATTAACTCTCAACCAATATTCACTGCAAACCTCTTTTTACTCCTTATTAAAACAATTTATATACTGAAAATTATCCTCCGATTTGTTATTTTTACATCTTATAAATTATATCCTTAATGAAACCATTTTGACCTTCTATGAGGTTTGAGGTCAGGAGTAGAAATAAGGTGGTTTATTCAAATCAAATTCGCGGTAGAAATTTAGGTTTAAAAATCTTTCAAGCCTCAAAAAAAAAAAAAAAAATTAGGGGGCCTGAATGAGAACCCGGAGAGGTCAGAAACTTTTGGCTTCTTCACCTTGTGGTTTATTTCTACTATAGGGTTATTTTTATATCCAAATATTGGGATGACTGCTTAATTTAACATCATTTTGTCACATGTATAACTTGTTGAAAAGAGTGGAGGTTGGAAATATTAAATTGTAGAAACATAGGATGGTTTATTTCTGCTACATGGCTCTTTTTATACGTCTGGATTGGTGACTGCCTTCCCACAACTGGCTACAGACAGCGAAAAGCAGAAAGAGTTGAGACGTTGTGGGTTTAAGCACTCAACTTCTAACTTCTAATTGATTCTCCGTGGCTGCTAACTAATTCGACATCTGTGTTTGGACCATGTCTAATAGATGGAATATCTTCCCGATACTTTTGGAAGCTATGACCACAGGCCTTTTCCATTTTTTAAATCTCATTGTGAAGGTTTTGCCTTTGATTTGTATATACATATATAGACTAAAAGTGTGGCGATACAGCGATACGATACGAGTACGGTATCGTGAAGTCGTGATACGATTGTATCGATACATCGTCATACATCGTCCGACACGATACGATTTATGTATCTTCACGAAATTTGACAAGCTTTCAGTAAACACTACAAGTCTTTTGTATAGAAAAAATGAGAATTCCTAATAAAGTATTTTTGCTAAAAATTAATGATTCAGTAAAGGAAGATGAGTATTGAGTACTACATGTTGTCTTCATTTCTTTTATCAAAAACATTACATGCAAAGTAACATAACAAATTAACAATAACAAAATACATAAAAAGATATTAACTTATTTTTATTTTACTTCTCTTGCCAACTGCCATTTAGTTGATAAAACTTGAAAAAACACTGTAAAGTGTGAAGTACTTAAATAAGACAATGTTAGTGATACAGAAAATAAATTAAAGACAAGACTGTCAAACTTTTTAACAAACCACTGGTAAAACTTCCGTATCTAAATATGTATCATATTTTGGCATCAATATCTAGATATGTATTGTATCGACTACTATGATGAGATATGCACCCCTAATACCTACTATGAATAAGACCTCACTGCCACCCAGTGTCAGCAATTTTGTCTCAGTGTGAGAGAAGTGTTACAGTTAACTCTAACAGGTTGAGAGTTGACTTCATGCATAAAGAAACTTATGAGGCTGCTCAACTAAATGCCAAAGGAGAGGGTATGACAAATATAAACATGATAATAATTAACAATAATGAATACCATCTCACAAACCACTCTTTGTATTTATCATACACTAAAAACTACACCATTTACAAACTTTTCAATAACTAATAAGAATAACATATAATTATATAGTATGTAAGTTTAAAAGAAATAGTCTAGTACTGATAAAAATACTCTGTCTCACCTGTCATCCAAATAACCACCTTGCATATCATGACACACAAGGGTACGAGGAATACATGAAGTTTGACATTTCACTCTTTTTCTTAAAGTCATTGTCTTTGAAGACAAAAACTGCGGTGATTCGTTCCATTTCAATACCTCACTTAGTGTTTTAATGGGGGCACATTCCATGATCACTGGCTAAAACAGACTGAAATCAATAAATCTTTGTTATTTTGCAATAATTCCAACAAGTAAAACAAACATCTCCTAAATGACTTAGGATTATTATTCAAAAGTTATTTCTGAAACTTCTTACGTCTTTTGGCAACTAATTCAAAAACTATATGGTTAATAAGTTGTGAACAATCCAGATAATATAAAAATGAATAAATCTATAATAAATAAGGATATTTCAAGTATTTTTTTTATTATTATCCAACCATTTCATTGTTTTAAAGCACTATAATTTCTTAAAAATCAAAAGTTTAAAAAATTCAGAATAGGCATAAATTACAATCTTAAAGAAACCATTCTAAAATGAAAAGAAGTCTCCTTTTGGGCTTCCAAAGCTTAAAACTACAGTGTTATCCTCAATATGCAAGTTCACATTTACAAACATATCATATTCCATTATTCAAACAAGCAATCTATACAAAAATTATCTAAATCTCTAACATTTTTAAACGTTTGAATAAAAATACCTCTAATTCTTCCATGCTTCATAGAAAACAAGTTTAATTAAGTTTCTATTTCTATGTAAGCCTTATGTTGTCTACAGCAAGTATCATTTTAATAGCTCATCTCTGCACTCTTTGCAACATATGGCTATTTTTGCATAGTGAAGGAAACAAAACTTGTTCTTAATTGAGGTCTCCCTGCTCTGATACAGATACAAGTTTAAAATAAGCTTTTTACTCACAGATTAAAAATTCCTACAAATAGATCCAATCTGTTTTTTTAAATAACTGAAAAAACTACTTCTGAGCTCTAAATCTAAAAGTCACCAAACATTAACGTTTTCCTTCCCTGAAAGTGTATTTCAGATACATACTTACTGCTATGTACCACTAAAAACTATTACCTTTCTGTTCTCCCTCACTAGATGCAGATTTTGAGTAAGTATTCTCTGTGAGGCAATGATGGTCACTTGGTGGGTTCAAATGACATGAAGCATAATGAAAATATGGTATAATTCCTCAATCAGTCTTGCCTCCTCTTGTTCATTTGTGTGTGTGTGAGTACATGTGTTGAGGAACTTAGAATGTGTACAAAAATAATGATACACATATGGAGGTGCCAGGAATAATATGAATGACATGGAGATGGCTGAAGAACACACACAACAGGCAAAACTTGCCACATAGTCTTTGGGTAGAGTGAAAAATGGTAAATGAAGAGTCAAAAACCAGAGCCATAAGAAACTGGCCAATAATGTAAATAATGGAAGATGACTGTGTTTGGTGTAGTCCACATACTATCCTGTAAGATCTCCTACGGCTGGCAACAAAAAGATGGAAGAGAGACTGTGACATGGCAAATTTGGTGGTAGGAGACACAAAAAAGTGTACAGTCAGACTCACTCAAAAAAGAATATGCAAGATGAGTGAGCTTGCAAACTCAATCAATTAAAGGGGAAAGAGACAAGTTTCAAGAGAAGGAGGTCTGCCACAATAAAAACATACAATGGCAGTTTCCACAAAAAGGAACAGTCTGAGCAAGATAGCAATGGACTGTCTGTACAAGACACAAAATAAGATCATTAAAAGAACAACCATACAATGAGGAAATAGAGGGGGAGAAAGATGAGTAGAAATAATCCAATTGCCCTCTTAGGAAGCCCATGTCTTCAGAAGAAAGGAGAGGTCTGGAAATAACATCAACTGGTCCCTGTTATAGAAAGCATGATAGGCATTCTAGGCATAACTGTCTGAATGATGACCAAAAGGAAAAGAAGAAATTATGTCTTGAGAGATCAATAATACAAAAACAAGTGGCCAAAGCTAAAAGAAGGGCATGTAAGAGCTTAGAGAACCACATGAATGTCACAGTTGAGAAGAGGGACTGGTTAAGGAGGCAATGCACAGATGGTCTTAACCCTATCGCCTAAGGTATTCGTTACTGCACAGGATACAAGGTTTTAGTGTTTTACATTCAAACTTTTATTAAACTACTTTGTGTTTACGTTATACCAATTAAAATAGCATAATATCTTAGATAATAATCCATATATTAATATAAAACAAGTTTTAAGTTCTTAATTCTATAAAGCAAAATTTAAATAGCAGGAAATTAAACATAAATTACTCTCTTTGTAATCTTTATTACTCAGACAAACCATAATTTTTATAGCTTTGAATTTTGTTTGGTTACAGAGCTATCAAGTAGAAAATCAGACCCCTCATGCCACACCCACCTGTCACATTCTCTATTTCAGAATTTGTTGATAGTTCTCTCTTACATTTCATTATATATTACCTGTAATAAATAGAAAGTCAAGGTTTTCATCTATCAAATGACATATTGTATAACGTTATGTTCTGAATGTTTAAATTTAAACAACATCGTTCCCGTGGGAAGTTATCGACTAGCTTGGATGAATTTGTAATGGCTCTTGTCAAATAGTTAGAGCAAGAAAAATTTTGAGAGGTCAGGGAATTTGTCTACTTTTTGCATGTTATTAGTCAATAT
>NW_013666761.1:56094-59620 GCF_000517525.1 Limulus polyphemus
TTTTCTGCAAACTCTTCTGCACCATTCCTGCTTTCGCCTGCGAGACATATTTTTAAGATGATAATTTATTTTTTGACCAATATACCCAGTTACAATGGAAAGGTATACAAGAACAAACAAGTCTTACCCAGAGCACAAGTACAGCGGTAGTTAAGGCTATCTACAGCTTTGCATGAGCCACCGTTTTCACATGGACTAGGATCACAGGGGATGTACTGAGACTCGCAGTTCTGACCAGTGTACCCCACGTCGCACGTGCATCTGTTGAAAAAGAAAAAAAGTTACTCCAACACAGACATTAACTAGACAGCTTTAACCATTACTTCCTGCCCTGGTCAAACCAGTGGAAAGGATATTGTGAATTTGAATCGGTTTTCTTCTAACTAAAAAACAATTTTGTAGATTTCTGTAAAACCTCGCTTGAATATTATACATAGTGTTCCTTGTCTAATTCAGTATGTATAAACAGCATACGAGATGTAAGTATATGTAAAAGTAAAATGTACATTGCTGAAAGCAGAGAATATAGAGATCAGTTGATGCAGATCCTGATATATACTTTAAAATTATTTAGCAACAAGGATGAATGGTTACCGAATTGATCTTTAAAGTTTTCAGGTCATTTAGTGGTAAAACCAATTGGGAAACGATCGAACTAAATTCACGCTATACAATATTGTAATAGCCAGACGGGTTTATTTAACTGTTGGATTTACTAGCTTTTCGACAATTGATTTAACAGGTAGCTCCAACAAGGAATTTGTGAATTAAACGGTAATTTAACACGTTGGTTGCCACATAATAAAGTAAGTATAGACAAAATTAAACATCCAAAAAGTGCCGAGGAGCAGTTACAATGTCCCAAACTCATATGCCACAAGAGAAATTTGGCTTTGAAACAATTATCTGCGACCCTCCGGTGTGTGTCACGCGGTCCAT
This sequence comes from Limulus polyphemus, assembly GCF_000517525.1. NCBI lineage: Eukaryota > Metazoa > Arthropoda > Merostomata > Xiphosura > Limulidae > Limulus > Limulus polyphemus. Next base: position 57,034 of record NW_013666761.1, read on the forward strand.
AACCAAAAGTCGGTTGGACCCACCGGTGGGGCACATGGCAGCCAACGTGTTAAACTGTACATTAGCACCACGTTTGGGGATTTCAGGCTGGTTATGTATTAAAATATCCAAACTCTAGAACAACGAAATCTCCTCTTGTATGCAGTAACTACTGAAATAATTAGTTATTGGAAACTCACAATCTTACCACAAGGTATTGATTTTACAAATACTAAAGGACAGTGATTTAGGGTTGACGAATTAGTAATGTTATACCTCAACTTAGAACTGTAGTACTACTAATCATTATTATACAAAATACTATGAGGACGTTATAATGTACAGGCAATCCCACTGTTCGTTTATAACAACTCAACAGTTGGGTGGTAGGTAGCGTCGACTAGCTTCCTTCCCTCTAGTCTATCGCTTCTAAATTAGGAACAATCGTGTTGTGTTTTAAGAGCCCTGTAACCAACAAACTAATGAATCCACAATAAATTCTGTACAAAAATAGTTCCTAAAAACGTGTTTACACCTGACGAAGGTGCTCAAGTTTCGTATTTTTGTCTTTGAATTATTCTAGGAATAATACATTTTTCTTCGTTACTTACTTGTACGACCCCACAGTGTTCTTACATCCTCCGTGAACACAAGGGTCTTTGAGACACTCATCGATGTCCTGAGTGCACGTTTGTCCAGTAAATCCTTTTGCGCACGTGCAATGGTAGCCATCACGCAGGGATTCACACTGAGCATTGTTCCGGCATGGCTGGGAAGCACAGTGGTCGACCAGTTCACAGTGTTTACCTTGAAAACAACAACAACAAAAAAAAACACATGAAGGTTATTCTACAGAAAGTAAATTTACACATACACATAAAGCCGAAGTTTTTCACTTGGAAAGATACGAAACTAACAAATAAAAATTTGGAAAGATACGAAACTAACAAATAAAAATCAAACCTTTTTCTATTTTATAACATATAAAGAATGTACTAGATTTACTCTGAAAGTTTTTAAATATATTAATATGCTATTTGAATGATTTAAGACTGACAGTTATCTACGGTAAAGTCTTTTTTTCGAAATAAGAATTTTTAATCTCACGAAAGTTTTTAAAGTATTAAAAGTAAACACTTTACAAGACAAACTATATTACCATAAAATACTATTTCAATAATAATAAATAATGTTTTTTTTTCGATTATAAATTAATGTTGCTAGTTTGTTATTGTTTTACATACAACTAAATGCCAAATTGCTAAATAGTAAACGGATGATTCAACAATTTTTTTTCTGTATTTTATTTTCAAGTTCTGTTTTATTTTGAATAAGTACATACACCTTCTTATTCACAAAAACCTAAAACTATGTGACGCCAGTAACAACAAGGCTTGTATATTTATTGATATTTCAACATCAACACATTTGCTTTTTTGAAAAAGTTATTTTCGAATTTCATACACATTTTATAAAACTACGTTCGGCTTACCTCTATATCCGGTAGCGCATGTGCAAGTATAATTATTCAACGTAATCAGTGTGCAAGTCCCTCCGTTCTGACATGGGTCGCTATCACAACTGTTTGGAACAGCAATCTCGCATAAAGAGGCCGAGTAACCTACAGGACATGTGCACGAAAAGATGGGCCCACTAGTGGTACTCATCTCCACGTTACAGGTACCACCATTCTGGCATCGAGGACCGGGTCCGGTGTGACATGGATTTAAATGTTGACAGTATTCACCAACGTACATAGGTGGGCAACTAAAAGAGTTTAAAACAAAGAAACATTAGTCCTTAATGGATATATTAATATTCCATCTTTTGAACTCGTATAATTACAAACGCTTTGTCCATGAAGTTGGCACCCTGTGGTTGAGTACAACTACGGGAACTAACACTGGTCGTTAGTACTCATTTTAAGTCACTTATAGTGTCATTAGTTATATTTGTACACATGTTCAAAACAGATACAAGTTTAAATTTGGGGGCCAAATTTCACGTCGCTCCTCCCTCCTTAAAATTGACATCAATACTTTTGATAATTCCAGTGGTTCGTACTTGGTCTGTACTATAAATAAAACTGAAAAAGCTTTTTTTGGGGGGGGGGGCTTCATGCTAGCCCTTAAGGTTGAAATTAATAGTCCGTCGAATGCATTACCTTCAGCTGTGTTTCGCACTTCCAGAAAGTCGGGAAACCCATGAGTGGAAGCAAAGGGGAGTTCGTTATAACACGTAAACCACGCTACCATATATCCAAATGATCACTCTGATATGGTCAAACAGCATTAAAAATATAACAGTGACCCCTACAAGTTTGTTTGTTTGTCTGTCTTGTGCTAAGCAAAAAGTTATCTGTGCTCTGTCCACCACGAGTATCAAAACCCGATTTTAAGCATTACAAGTTAAAGTCACTAGGAAGGCTTCCTATATGGAATGCATTTTAAGAAATTAGTATATTAAAATGCACGTTCCATTTACATTTTATCCTTTGTTTACGTAAGTCTCTACATAATCAATATCTGTATGTTGTTTGTTTGTTTTTTTAAACATGGGGACAATATATCAAATAACTGTATGTGTTTTCACTATTAATGGTATAAAA
>NW_013666761.1:60103-61188 GCF_000517525.1 Limulus polyphemus
GGCCATAACTTATTAATTGCATCTATCACATCTGAATGCAACCCCTTCCAAAGGCCATAACTTATTAATTGCATCTATCACATCTGAAGGCAACCCCTTCCAAAGGCCAACCACTCTAGGATAACGAGTGCGAATGTTTATTTGTTATCCAAAATATTAAATAATACGTTGAATGTTTAACCCTCAAATTACGAACTGTTTTTACTCTTTTCATTTTATTGGGACATAGGATCCAGATATTGCATCATAACGAGTTTAATATTTTCCTATTAACACTCATTGCAAAGAACCGACTACACAAAATTCGTTAAAAAAAAACATTCTCTATGTAAAATACTTAGGTGTCCCAGGAGCACTTACTGGGGTTAATTGCAATATTCATGTTGATTTGTGTTGGAATTTTTTGTGTCCTGTATGCTATTATACAGACTATAGCTAACAAAGTTGCCACCCAGTGGTTCAGAAGTAAGTCTGAAGGCTTATAACACTAAAAACCGGGTTTCGATACCAGTGGTGGGCATAGCACAGAAAGCCCGTTGTCTAGCTTTGTACTAAATAACAAACAAAGTCATACGCTCATAAGCAATTTGGTGCATAAATAGTTTAGAAAAAACTGTTTAAAAATACGACGGGGTCGGTTGTTAGAGGATTAATCTCTCACTATCCCTACTTCCAACCACCCATAATAATTTTACATCATACATATTTATACACTATTTGTGATTGCTTTTAGTTAGATTTCTTTCAGTCATTTTAAGGCTCATTTATAAAGATTGGCTCTTCAACTGTTCGTTCCACTCAATACGCTTGACTTCTAAACATCACAATCTAGACTTGTGTATAGCGCAGATATGTATATTGTAGTTCTATGTACGAGTTAACTGTTTTTCTTGGTTGTTAGATATTTTATGTTTAACGATCAATTTCATCCACTTTGTAAATAAATATAGCTTGTTTCTCGCAACAGAATCTAATAAACTTGAAATTGTGATAAAATATGTCTTATCATTAAATTAAAAATATATATATATATATATTTATATACGTATAACATCCACTATTGTGGGTGCATCTGAAACACTTGC
>NW_013666761.1:61553-64137 GCF_000517525.1 Limulus polyphemus
GCTTTGACGCGAAATTCAAAAACAAACAAACAATACGTCAACACTTTATGTACAATGATATATGTGTGTAGCTAAAACAACCGTTCAATAACAAGTACAAAAGGTTGTAAGCAAAACACTATAACCAGTTAACAGTGTGTACACAAAACGTTTTTCACAAGTAATAACAAAACAATCTATAAAAGACAAATTGGTGTACCTTTAAAACCTTCAACAACAAAATGAATAGGAGTATATAAATCACCCCACAATGCCCTTAACATAGCTGACCCAGAAACGCTATCATCGTTAACATGCTTGTATCTGAAACTTCGTCCGTCTGGAAACAGCAGTGTACTGAAAGTGGCTTCTGTCGTAAAATTGGATCATTGAGAAATGTTTTTTGAAATTATTCTGATGTATCTAAAACACATTGATGCCATCGACCTGCTACTAATATTTTTACATCAAAAACATCATCTATCACCCATAATCCCCCTTTTTTTAACTAGACATAATCTTTTTAATCAGTACATCAGAGCATGTAAAAAATGAATTATAACTTGAAACATCCGGTAATACGGGTTCACTGGTTTGTATCGATATCATACTTGTTAACATGCTCCTAAGATACTGGCATAGGAAAGAAACAACAGGGAATTCAAAACTACGTAAAATGTTTTAATTGGATATGGAACTAAACAACTGTGTTCAGCTCAGTCATATTTCCTGCACCTTTTTTTTTTAATTGTTAAAAATACGTTTCTTGAAGGATATGAGACGCCAAGTTTGAAATTTAAACTAAATTATACGTGCACTGTATGTATTGCATACTTCGTGGTCCTTTCATGTTTGTTTTACCCAGGAAAATTATAAATCGACTTGTCACTTTATAAACGTCACTATTGTTTGTAAACTGACGAGTATAACTAAGAAATAAACTTGTTGATTTATTAAATATACATGACAATTTCATAATATCCCGCCCCCTAGTGGCACAGCGGTATGTCTGCGGACTTACAACGCTAGAATCCGGGTTTCGATACCCGTGGTGGGCAGAGCTCATTGTGTAGCTTTGTGCTTAATTACAAACAAACAAACGTAATATCCTCTTTGTTTTATTAAATCAAATCGCCTGCTTATTTATTAAAACGTTCGTGTCAATTATGAAATGTGCACAATAAGTGGCAAATTTACACTTCGTTTTATTTCATTACATGTTTATTTTCTACATTTACGTTTCATAAATTATCCTGTTGATTTAAAAATCTGTATAAACAATTTATAAATCTACGAAATTTAATACAACGAAGGGTAGATTATAAATTAAGTACATTTAATAAGTCGACAAGCATACTTCTCAGCCAACTTGTCAATTTAGAAAGAGTATTAGTGGTGACATTCATAAACTATATATGCAATATATAAATTACACATATATTCAGCTTAAATTGCGAAGTTACATTTGGCAACTCATTAGGGTGGTTCCTCTAATTGTGAATTTCTTACGAAGAGGCTGTTTGTCTAAAACACAAGTCTGAGCATGCCTAAGTTTTCTGACAACGATAAACACATACGTAAGGAGCCCTCCAAGTAGCTCAGCGGTAAACCTGTATCACTAAAAATCGGGGTTCGATCTCCGAAATGATGACACACACAAAGCTATCCGAAAAGTTTCTTTATCGTAACATCAATTTCAAAACAGTCGAGAAAATTAATGGTAATATCAGCAAGCACATGCTAGAATTGAGCTTTCTTTAAAAAACATACATGAATGCGTTTATTTCTCTATTCAGACCCATCTTTCATCCGCCTATGCTCAAAGGCCTCGAGCTTATTCGAAACCGGTGGTCAGGGAAGTCTACATTCCAACTCGCCCACGTGAAACGATACATTCGTCACCCTCCAAGTCTAATGGCTCTCGCATAAATTAATACTCAAGTACATTTAAATCATGAAACCTGAACAGTTTTCCTAATTCAGGATGTTATTCACGATTGTTATCTTCTCTTTTGTTTTGTTTCTCCTTCACGTTTTACCAAGATGGTTCAACTCAATACTCTTGCAGTTACATATAAGCTATGCCTAATTCTTGTATTCAAGGCTGTTTAAACCCGTCATTATTTCACGTTATAATGCAGCTATTTACCCTGTGCTCCAATCAGGTAACTGAATTTATTATCCACTAAACTTTGTGAAGTGAGTAACATTTCTCATTGGCGGGTAAAAAAGAGCGAACCCTGTTTTTACACTGCCATTTTGCTATGTCACTGTATTTCTGTATTCTTTCTGACTGAATAAGCACGACATTTTACGAAATAATTAGACGTTGGTATACTACAACGCTGTTTGTTAACATTACATCAACTTTCCGACTACGTTGTGAAAGCTAACATTAAATATATTTTAACTGTATAACTGTTTGTTTTTATACAGCGTTTAGTCGGTCTGACCTCTTATTTACATTGTCTTCCTGAAGTGAAAAGTTAATATTTAAAAAGAGCGTAATAATGATTTTGTTAATACACACACACACACACACTCTATATATATATATATATATATATAGAGAGAGAGAGAGAGAGAGAGAGAGAGAGAGAGAGTA
>NW_013666761.1:65121-73850 GCF_000517525.1 Limulus polyphemus
TAAAACATCTTTCTTCGTGCATGTAGTCCCATATAGCCTTTTATATCCCTCGTTTCTGTTTGTTTTTAGCTCAAAGCCACAAGTGGGCTGACTACCTGATCTCTGTCCTCAACGGGGAATCGAATTCCCGATTTTAGCGTTGGAAGTCCGTAAACCTAACGTTGGCACACAGACGGACCCATTGTTCCTGAATATTTTTTCTTCTTCTAACATTACAAAAAAATAGGGTACTATTGAAGATTCAATGTCTTTGGTTTTCAAATTGATTTTCACAATAGAATAATTATTTAAGGAAATGCAACAAAACCTCGTTATAGATATTATGTTTGAAAGTTTTCTTCATTAATTCAAAGCTATGAGCTCTTTTTTTTTTTCTTTTTGTTCACAGTAATACAATGAGTCTCTTAAGTAATATTGCTTCGTTTCATTTTGTACAACTTTCTGAAGTAAAGAATAAATAAAACATTAGAGTTAACGAGTTTTAAGACTATCAGATCTCCTGATATGATTGATAAAATAATTATTTCCTTATTTTTTCGCAAATGACTAAGTTTCTGATGGATTAACGGTTGAGTTTCGTTTGAAAGATTCTAGAATTATGACAATATGAACAAACACGCATTTTTATTGTGTATTATATAATTATAAATGGACACTTCAATTTTTTAATTCATTTTAGAGGTAAAACAGCTACTAATAATTGCAGATGTTCTGAAAAACACTGGCTTATTTGTTCTTATCAATAAACACTAGTCACCAAAAAAGGTCAAAGCTGACCAAATACTAAATGCTGTCAAACGTCTTTTGCCGACAATGTAAAAATAAAGAAAACAGGGAACCTCCAAGAAAACTGGTTTACATGACTGCTAGAGTTTACAGACCTTGAACCACTTTCATCTCTTGGCCTCTTTCTCACAGTTTGTGTAAATAAGAACTAAACCTGTCGTCTAATTGCAAGGCTAAATCCAAATGTGACATGTATTACAATTTTCTAGCCGATATTCGGTTACTTGGTAAAAGTTTATATTCCACTGAGACACTAAAGGTGGGACCTATATGTCATTACAAGCTTAATGTATACTAGAAATAATGGTTGTAACTAAACAATGACATCATGGAAAGTGTAAACTTTTGCTTTTTGATAGTGGATAATGGATGTTTACAGCTAGACTGCTGATTTCCTGTGATCAGTGTCATACACTGAAGTGATTAGCAGAACATGACTCAAAATCAGCCTATGAATGAATTATACTATAACGTATAAAAACTGAAGAACATAATGTCATCAATCTTGATTATTTAAAAAATGAAAGCATGCAAATACCCGATGGAACAACAACTGACAGAGTAAGTCAAGTCACACAATTGGAGCAATGGAAAACTAAGGAATTAAAATATCTTGATCTGAACCTGTTCTGATAATCTGTTTTCATCCCAAAGAATCTACATCTTGGTTACTTTATCACTAAGCACTATGGCGCTTAGTTGGTAAAAATGGGCCAGGAAGAAAATGGCTGTTGCATTCAATCTATTACTCTATGGTGTTTACAAATAACTGGTAAATATGAATTATAGCCTTATTTGAGCACCTAATTACCATTATCGAGTGTTTCACAGCTTGTGAGACTCCCAGTATCATATAAAAGTGTTGCCAAAGTGGAGAACTGCGACTAGATAAAGAGCCAAAGTGTCCATCTTTCTTTTTTCTTTTCTCATGCTAGCCAAAAAATGTGTGAAATGGCTTTAGTACGACAGAAAAACATTTAGGAACACTTGGGAACAGGCTATCACTAAGCACGGTAGTGCTTAATATAAACTAAAAAAAACATAATTTTAGTGTAGAAAATGTTACTTTAAGTTAGCTTTCTTACAAAAATATGGTGTTTCTTTAAAAAGCTTAAGAAGAGGGTAAAAAAGAAATTACCAGCCAATCACAGATGAACATTAGATGGTTGTAACATGTACATTATTCAATGTTTTGTACACCATAAAATAGGTGTCTTTATGGAACCAATCCCTACATTATGTATGAAGGGAATGAGTTAAAAAAATCAATACACATAATTTTAAATTTCATTACAAACACTCATAGAATACACTAACTTTCAATCTGGGGGAAAAAAACGTTACAAAACATGTTTTAAAAAACATTTTGTAAGCGTAAAATTATGTAGGGATGGCAATGCCAAAAAGTACAGAAACAAGGTAGGGATGAATACACAAAAACCATACAAAAATCATTACATAAGTAGCAAAATCTTTCCAAGAATAACTTTTATCTGCAATTAAATGTTGAATTCCAGTAAGTTGCATGAATTTAGATTTGAATAAAAGCATTTAAACTGAATAGTGCTGTACAGTGTCTAATAACCATAAGCTTGGTACTTATTTGCTACTTATTTAGGGATTTTTGTATGATTTTGTGTATTCATCTTTACCTTATTTTTGTACGTTTTGGCATTGCCATGGCTACATCATATTTGTAAAAAAATGGTTTTATTACTTGTTGAACCAAAACAATAAGTGCATTGGGTAATAACATTATGGTGGACGTGTGGGTATTTTTGTATTATTCATCTAAGCACACAATAATATTTAATTCTATTAACAAAACTACATCTTCAACCAACTTGGCCTTGTATAAGCCCCCTAGTAGCACAGCGGTATGTCTGCGGACATTTCTACTGCTAGAAACCGGATTTCGATACTTAATAACAAACAACAACAACAGCCTTGTATAATACACTAGTAGTAAAATAATAAAATACTACAAAAACAAACACTTGTAAAAAATATATAGCAACAGAAAAACTAAATAATGTTCGTTTAACTGCCTGAAATAAGACGCCATTAGTAAGGATCTATATAATCAACAGGGATTACCCTCCATAACCGAAATATTTGCCAAAGTAACATATCAAGCATAAAATACATTACTTGGAATCGCGTGGTTAGCAAAATTATGGTTGTTTGTTTGTACACATTCCAATAACAAAGATAAGACTCCAAAGTATTCGTAATATTTGCCCCCTCCTTTTTCGGGACTCAACAGTAAGCGTAAGGGCCTATAATGCTAGAACTCTCGCCCCCCCCCCCTTTCGGGACTCAACTGTAAGCTTAGGGAATAACAGTAAAAAACAAACGTCAACAAAAAAAAACAACAAACTATTATTTACTGATGCTTTAATAATCTAATCCGGGAGCTAACAGAAAGCAATGCACGCATGCTCTGATCTTCGGGAATCCGACTTCTTCTACGTGCTGTTAACCTGACCTCCAGATCAGCATCTCACTTTATTTTTGTAGCAAACTTACAAAGAAAAAGTACATAAAATCTGTTTTGCAACTAAATATTAAATGGGTATTATATTACACTAATCAGAAACACTTGAGAAAAAACAAAAACAAACCACCAATCAAAGCAAGAAAATGCTAACATAATTTACAACGTTTATAAAGCTCTAGAAACTTTCTCTTGTTATTTTTCCCTAAATAACAGATAAAGTTGCCTTTAGAGGTGGGAGGTGTGGGAAGTCTCCACAAGTTTGGTATACAGAAACATGGTTTTTCGTTATCAGATGGTCTCAAACCCGAAGTAGAAACGTTTTGCATAAGGTGTTTTCATAGCCTCCCAAGTAGAAACGATCTTTTGTATCAGATGTTCTCATAACCAGAGTACAGATGGTCTTCTTTCGTATCTCATACTTTGTTTAATATGTTCGTCAATGCATGTTGTAGGTCGTCCACCACTTTGTTATAATCGTTCTGTACTTGCACTTCGCCTTCAACATTATTAAGATTGTGCTTATTCCTATCAGGAATTGAGTCATACTAATACATCTAACAAATTGCCGTTCATTACTGTAACCATGGGTTTAGAATAAGGTCTTGTTTCTTACTGCTATCATATCACTTCTTTCTTCGTCTCTCTCTCGGGTTTAGGTGTTCTCTCTTACATCTCCTGATCTTTCTCTTCTGTTGAACACATTTTTTATCTCCTTCTTAAAAACCATGCCGAATACACCTGTTTCCCCTATATCAGATTACAACGTTTCATGATGAAAAAGGACTTCCGTAATCTCTACAGCGGCTAAACAAGAAAGGCAGCCGTTCCATCCAATAATTTTCTAACGACTTTAAGAGTGCTGTTAATCCCCTAATCCCTTAGGGACTGACCAAATGTCGACCGATTTCTCACCTATCTCAACTCCAACCAATGTCCCTTACACCGAATTCAGAACAATGCACTTGGTATGGTGTTTTAACTAATATCACACTGTTCGGTTGGCCCAATCCTATTGAGTGAAACCGCAATGACCGTTACTTAACCATTCTACTATAAATTTTATTTATTATCAGAAAACAGCAAGAGTCAAGTTCTCGCCATGTTCCTTTCTGAACCGCACTTTCAAAATATGTATTTATTATACTTAAGATTTATTTACATAACATTTCATAAATGAGGCCAAGCTTAGTATCAGTAACATTATACATACAAAAACTGCCAAATAGCTAGCATAATTTGATAAAAACACTTCTGAAATAACATAGACAGGGACAGTTAAAAGAAATGAGCAATGAAATTATTTGATAATTTAAAAACTACGATTTTCAACACATGTTTTAATCTATTTATGCACTAAATTTCTTATGGATCCATGAATTTGTGGATTACGAAGTCCCTAATAGTATACGAATTACAATAAAATGTAAACAAAAAATAAGCGTTAGTAACGCAATTAATTTCATTAATTACTGAGTTTTCTACGTACTTTACACGGGAAATGAGTAATTTCACACCATATTTTATCAGTTATTTACACTGACTGTTGTGACAAACAAAAACATAAAATCACTCGGTAAGATGCAATATATGAACCTCACTGATTCTAAATAAGGCAGTTATTTGAAGGTTAAATATAGAGAGCATCTTTTATGTCTCACAGATACACTGCTACAAGCAGTAACCGGTAAAATTTGTCTTTTAACTTCTGTCAACCACGATATAGGAGCACACCAAACAGTAAAATCACTACTTCTAAATACACTAACTTATTTCTGACAAAATTTAATTCAACTGATAAAGCTTATTTTGTTGTGTGAGTATTAAGCCTACTTTTCTACGGTTAGGCTTTACACGAAGAAACATAATACTAGAGCAAATAATACAGTAAAAACAAGAAAGAGGGTTCTTTCCGACGTCTGAAAAATCTACTTTTCTACGGTTAGGCTTTGCACGAAGAAACATAATACTACAGCAAATAGCACAGTAAAAACAAGATAGAAGGTTTTTTCCAACGCGTTATACATCTGAACACAAAATAATCACGCCTCGGTCACTTCTTCGTGTCTATCGGCAAAATTGATCTTTGGTCACAGAACTCATCAAGGACAAATTCTTACAAGTCGTACGATGCATCAAAACTCTTTATCTAATCACTGCGCTACAGATACTAGTCTAGAATTTGCTGATAAATCAAACTTTAATGTAAGCTATTTATATATATGGTAAAACATATGGATTAAACTCTTTAGCATTTGAATATTCAATAAAAACACGAATGCATAATTTTGAAACTTCTTCCACGAACTTCCCATTAAGAAATAAGTTTCAACCAACAGTAGAAATCTGTGTTTACTATGACAATGTTGTTCTCATAACGTTTAATTAACACCAAACACAAACGACAGGAGAACCACCTACATTCTAAAAGTAGATACGGGGCAAAGTTTCACAAGGTAACGTCAGGTCACAAAGCAACTAGTTTTATGAACCTGTGTACTGAACGATAATTTCTGAGTAGCTTCACCTTCATGATAAATTGTGTACAAAAGCTTACTAAGTATAATAATACGTCTCGAAAAACGAATAATTACGAAAAAAAAAAGAACTGACTTAATCAACCACTGAGGGATAATCCTTATATAAGACTTGTTTGTCGCAAAATCAATACGTTTCACAGTCTGTTATTATGCATTATAATTGAATAAATTAAAAATTATTACAATACAATAAAGATCACCGACGGTAATATACTAAAAATGTGCAAATTGTTGAAAAGATTAACATGTGATTACCCTTACTTTTCCACACGTATTTTTAGTACATCTATTATTAATACTAATAAATAAGTGTATGATGTACTGGACTGATTTTAATTTTACAATCTGATTCATTTTCAACGTATTACTAGAGTTACGCGGTTTGCTTTTAGTTGATATAACAAAGCCTCGTTCATTAATGATTTTTATATTAATCTGATTTCTCCTTTACTACAAATGAGTTTCATCCTGTTATATTTTCAAGACTAGGCCTAAAGGTATCTTCTGAATGATACGCATTCACGTATACTCAAAGAAGAGACCACCAAGTTATTTTCTCATCTTTTGTCTGTAATTTCCATCATTATACACAGTATATGTAAGAACTTTATTCCAGAAACTGTACTTTTTTAACAATTCAAAAGAAGCATCCACACCAGAGGGCCTAAATCACATTATCTACTTAACTACTCATATCCTATACCACTTTCTCGATACGTGTACTTAGTAAAATATGTTTCAATGTTTTGGATGATTAAACCTAAACAACCCTGGTAAAGTCATTTCTGAAAACACTGCGAAAGTGGCTTAGACTTTAGGCTTTTTATGCTTGACGTTGTGAAATATAATTGCAATTCTTATTAAAATTACTCTACAGTACAAGTATACACAAAAAAAAGTATTACAGCCAATTAGGCGTTCCCGCTTTGAATAAAGAGCAGAGATGTAAACTTGTTAATTTCGAAATGAAAACTTTTAAAAGTATTTTCATTTGACTATTAAAAAAAGAAGAAAAAATCCAATTAAGTTCATGATGGTAAAGGGAATACTAATATAGTTATACCACCATCTCTGTTTTCAAGCCAACCCACACTTGTCCTTGGACTTTGAACTGAACGTATGTGCCTCGTCGGCATACAAAACATAAGGTCGTGACACGCGCTCACGAGTTCCCTGACAAACATACGTCAGCAACAAAACTTTAACAAAATTTTAAAAGCCATACATCAAGCGGGCGAACATTATGATTACTGAAAATGCGCTTTGGTATTAGTGTGTAGAAAATATAAGGTCGTGACACGCGCTCACGATCTGTCTGTCTGTCTTTCACCAAGGCATGGCATAAAGTTTACAAGCGCGTAAGTTATTTAACACACCACAGAACAAAATACTTAAGAAAAACTATGAGCTAGAATTTTTAACAGAATTGGACCTCTTAAGGGTTCTTAAATCAAATCAGATATTTCAAGTGTTTCCTGTCTCCGCTTGATAGTGGTTACAACTTGCGCGAGACAGAACTGTAACAAGTGTTCTAAGCAACGAAAACATTTCTAGTTAAATTATGAAAAATATCGGATGAGGTAGTTAAAATGCTACCTTCAGTTTGTCAAAGTATACGAAAACAGTAATGCATGAAAAAACCGAACTGTTAATAAAATTACATCTGACTTCATAACGTCATACACTTTACAGCAAATTACTATATCTCATTGACTGAAATTCCTACATGCTTTCACGTGAACCTGTCTAGATACTCTTGAGGATGGAGATACTCTCCAGAAAAGCCCTTGGCTAACAATCCAGGTCATAAAAACTGCATGCGCTATATTTCACATAACTACCCTGTTTCTACTACACACTTCGTCTGTCCACCCACATTTTAAAATGCTGTTGTCCGTAGACACCATGTTACCAGTAAAGCGCATGGTATAAAGAAGATTTGATTCTCAAAAGTCTGAATGTATAACCTGCCTAAAGCTTCAGAGAATTAGAGCAACGTTATTTTATATAATAAATAAATAAATATTAACAATTTATAATGCTAATAAACTTTGTTTAATAACAAAATTTTACGGTTGAACTGACTTTATGACATAAAACCGTATGGTTTCATACTCAAAAGAAGTGTTGACTAAATTTTTAAGCCTTTCTTATAGAAACTTGTATACCACTTGGCGACGCCTGATCCTCTGTTGGATTTTATCTACATATAAAATCCTAATAGGATCATCGTCAAAATTTTTTTTATAAAGTAACCTATACTAAATAAACTTGCGAAAACTTAATCAAACGTACTTTCAAGTCCAAATATGAAAGTGAAATTAAGTAGATTTTGAAGGTTACCAAATCACTGTATAACGCTGATCTTGTAGACCAACCGATAAATGGCTCTAAGTGCATATAGAATCTTGTTCTAAAGAGGAGGAGGGGAGATATCAACATAGTATATATGAATTACAAGGGTCTCGAAAGTCTGAACTTCTCACAATACTTGATTCCCAATAGTTCTGTACTCATTCAATCTGAATTAAAACTCTCCATGTTGCTGCAGTTCTGGGTCTTCATTAAATCGTTTGTTGAAAAAATATTGTTATTCAGTTGACGATGGCAACGACTAAAAGTGACAACATATCATTCATTCCATTCATTTTAATATATAAATAAGAGGAACTACATATGTCCTAAAAGTATGGTGGTGTTGTTTTAACTTTATAAAGTGAAATCATGAAGCTAGTGAGGTTAATTGCACTTTATCAGAATGACTGTTTGTTTGTTTGTTTGTTTTTGAATTTCGCGCAAAGCTACACGAGAGCTATCTGCGCTAGCCGTCCCTAATTTGGCAGTGAAAGACTAGAGGGAAGGCAGCTAGTCATCACCACCCATCGCCAACTCTTGGGCTACTCTTT
>NW_013666761.1:74024-82143 GCF_000517525.1 Limulus polyphemus
TTCCTTCACTTTATGGATTGGCTTCGAAGCCCGTTGTTAAATACTCATCTGTAAGTTTTCTACTTCTTTCATGAAAAAATAATGAACGCTTCCTTCTTTGAAATGATGCATCCTTTGGCTCTACATCATTTAACACACTCGCTGTTCGAATATCTTTCCTCGGAAAAATATATTCCTCCAACAATAAATTACCTTGGAGACATGAACCAAATAAATAGGTGCTAAGTATGTCGCCTGTGGTGTCACGGCTCGCATTTCAGAAACACACCACTAAAATGGCATATAAAAGTCATTGATATTCAGTACATTTAACCATCTGTATAATTTTTGCATTAAAAAGATTACTTCCAAAATATAAATCAATGTATGAAGGGTCTGTTGTTTTATTTAATTTTAATTTTAGGTAAAAATGAAAGCACTTAAAAAAACATATCCAAAACGACCATGAAAGGATGCATGGCAAACATGACACCTGTTAATAATATAAGAACTTATGAGTGAAAGCAAAAAGAGTGTGAGAGCATGTCATCCACACTATATATGCTATATCCAGTGACGACGGGGCCTTTCGCCTAATACCAGGCCTAATTAGACCGAGTAACATACAACAGACATGGTGTATGGTTGAGACGTCATTTATATGTCCAACCGCTTGACAACAGTTATTTCGCTTTGAACTAGATTAAGTTGGTGAACTGTACTTTTTATAAATTTTGATTTGGTGAGGACTCATGAGAACGGATTTTCGATTTTCATTAACATCGAATTGTTTATTATAAATATTATATATTTTACTTTAATTAACTTTACTCATCATTCGGAAGAATTGACGAACCAGTACGCTATTCTTCTTTAACCCGGAGTGGGTCAAATGACCACAGCGTCAACGAGAGAGGAATGGATTAAGAAGAAATTATGAGTGAAAGCAAATAATCTATATAAACATAATAGTACTGTCTGTTGTCTGCTGTATGTTCATGTAACTATTTAGCAGGGTGTGGATGGATCTTCACCCAAACTGATATGGAGATTTACTAGGTCCATGCGGGGGATACATACAAATTTTCAGTTTTGTGTTTTTTTATGGTCGTTTTTGCGTTTTTTACCACTACTTGGCATGAAAGTTTGTTGTGTGCATGCGGAGATACATGCAAATTTACGATATTACATTTTGTGTTTTGCAGTTTTTATGAGCGTTTTTGCGTTTTTTTACAATTACATATAACGGAAGCAATTTTCATGTCCTAAGATAACCTTTCATTAATCACGAATTTACATAACTTCAGTCCAGGGTACGGGTACTCTAGCCAGTGTAATAACATGTTAACCACACTATATCTGCTATATCCCATGCCGATCATTTGTTCAAGTAAAAATAATATTAACCCCAATGAAGAAGGTATGCATTTAATATTTCAATATATTATAATAATAAGTAAATTTTCTCTGACATTGAAATCTTACATGCTATATGTTTAAACGTTAAACACCACATATTGGTAAAAAAAAAAAGTAAATATTCTTACACGAATTAAAGGAGTTGTTGTTTAAAAACTTATGCCACACAAATTTTGTTTTTCACACCACACGTGCGTAAAGTGTTCCATTTACAATGTAAAGTGATGATAGTATATCAGACACACGTACACTACATATCCACAAGTACAGGTACATCCCTGGAAATTAATAGTCTGTCCCCTCCGAATTTTCATGTGAATCCCATGATGCACTGCTGCATAGGGTTTATACAGGTCAGCAGCAGTCACAATTATCTAGATGGAGTCAGACTTCCATGAAAAACGGAGTTCACAAACCTTCTGAGAGCATTGATTATTGGATGTTACATTTAGTGTTCAGGTACTGAAGGTTTTTAAGATTCTTAAAACCATAGAAATATAAGATAAAATTGACGTTATGTGTAATATCAGCCTAAAGTTAATCACTCCTGAGGTCATGTAAACTTTGAAGAATGACACGAAGCTGTATATCTTGTAATGTAAACATCACTCAGGTCGGCAGGCTCACTGCAGGGCAACATATCTGTGAGAAGATATCTTCATATTACCGAATTTCATGAATAGCTGCAGCCCATAAGCCGCTCATCTTGGCCATGAATGTAAATATCGGCTCTCATGGACAAACCATCAAATGGAGCAAAGAATTTCACTACTTATTGTACACTTTTGATGGACAAGCTTGGGTTTGGCTGTGTCACCCCAACAATGAAAAGTATTATAGTAGTTTCAATATGTACCTGATTTTGCTGATTTGAACTTAAAATAAGCTGATAAGAGTTAAAGGCTTAATGAATGCCTTGTTGTAATGTGACGTTCTGGACATTTATGCACAACCTGCATGGATGGCATTATATAACAAAGAACCACATTTCTTACAGCATGGAGATGCACCATGTTGCAACAAAGTGGTTAGAGACCAATAACGTCCAGAATCTGTTCTGGACAACCTAGAGTTCTGATCGATTTAAATCCAACTCTTGGTCGTTTCACAACACCGGCTGAAAAGCAGACCCCACAGTATGACTAAACTTAAAGCTGCCTCTTAGTGTAGGAAGAGTGGCAACCTATTCCACCAGCTATTAGGAAATGTTAATAACAGAGTAATTATCACCAAAGTTGGATTCAATATCTATTAAAATCGAGTCTCA
This sequence comes from Limulus polyphemus, assembly GCF_000517525.1. Classification (NCBI taxonomy): domain Eukaryota; kingdom Metazoa; phylum Arthropoda; class Merostomata; order Xiphosura; family Limulidae; genus Limulus; species Limulus polyphemus. The sequence goes on from NW_013666761.1 coordinate 76,690, forward strand.
GCAGAGAAATACACCTCCTTCTTCAAAATGTATTGTCCAAATCTTCTGGTAATCCAAAGTATATTTATATTGGTAGAAAATCACGGAGTTTCAAGTCTTAAACATTTCACGAGACTGCAGCTTTAAAGTGTCAAAAGAAAATGCACGCTCGTCACTATGCTTATCCTTGGAAATCATTTTAATTGCGCCGAGTATGATTAATGAAACTTGTCACAGGAAACAGGCCCACAAGTTTTCAAACATCTCTGAATGTATGAAGTACTTAAATATACATAATTAACATCAGACATTAATCATATCAACACAATAGGTAACTAATACTACTGTAAATTTGGTCAATAATGAACTAAAAAAGCGTCCCTATTATATAATATAGACCATAAAAAACTGTACATGAAAGAATTTCCTGGACATCACCTATAAAATAAAACTATAATAAACCTCTCTTCCTCTGTGCCCCCCGCCCCACCCTCCAAGCAATTACTTAAGAAAACGCAGTCTCAAAGAAATTGAACCGGTTGCCTACGTCATGCTAGCAGTTTTCGAGATGTTCTAGTTTTGTTGTTAGCGTGCTGAACAAAACCATGTAAGGAAGATTTGGCATGATGAAATATAGATATCATTAAACTACAATACAACGTACTTTGTAGGTTGAGTAAAAAGTAAGTTTGGCCTCAGTCGTTAACCTTTCACAGATATCCGGTATATCCACGTGCAAGTAAAACACACCTACTGTTCCAGCACTGTCCCGTTAACCTACCAAATATGAGCTGTAGAGAGATTTATATATATATATATATATATATATATATATAAGAAAATAAAAATTGGGAATTTCAAAACTCCATGTTGTTACCTAGAATTACATTTGGTGGGGTCAAAATAGGGATTGTAGTTTGAGTAAATAATGTCCACAGTATATCCATCCTTGTTTCCTTTTCTTTTTACGATCCCTATTTGCAGGTTTTTAAATTCCCAAATTTTGTTATTTGTCGTGTTTGCAGGCTTTTTTAATGCTTAATTATAGCCAAAGGATTACTTGATACGGTAGCTAAATTTATACATTGTAATGATAATAAACATAGCTAGTAGCTAGATGATATGGTTCATGATGATTTACTGTGACTATTAACTATTTGACCGCATTAGTTCGAGATGTAAAATGTTAAGCTTCAGCTGGAGATTTGTTTGAGAATATAGTGAGCATTTATTTACTGCTTCTGTGTAATTAAATTCTCTATACATAATGCATAGCAATGGGCAAATATATGCCTATACTAAGAAACAACCCCCGCTAAGCGCGAAAGTAAGATACCAGTAGAAAAGCAGCCTTTTCAAAGAATACATATACCTCTAAAACATCGCCTTCAATAAATATTCTAGTCTTTTAAAGTGATTATTCTAGAAATGTGTGTAATAAGATTTAATATTATATGTATTGATTTTTTTACCCCTTCACTTCATACATAATATAACATAATATAATTGTATAGTGTACAAAGCATTGAGTATCTACATGTTATAGTCATGTAATGTTCATCTATTATTGGCTGATAATTCTTGTTTCACCCTGTACTTCAGCTTTTCAATGGAACAACAAAATTTTCGTAAGAAAGCTGACTTCAAGGGGTAATGATAACATCGTTTACACTAGGATTAGGTTTTTAGCTTATGTTATATATAGAAGAAACAAATCGACTTTTCAGTACCCCCTACGACCTTTGCAGTACCTTATTTAGAATTCTGGGAGCTTAATTAACGTAGACAGGACCGTCAGACGTATTTACCTCAACACATACACACACACAGAGTGCCATGCAAATAAGTGTTTCTAAGACAATACATATGATGTCATTCTGGTCGACATTTAGTGTATTTTTATAATTCATCCTATATTACTAAATGTACTAAGGTAAAGAACTGAGCGGCTCAGAACTGATTTACGAGTACAAACTATATTTAGAATGTACATATGTAAACTTTAAAATCCTTTGTATGTTAAAACTCTCCATGCTTGATAGTGTTCTTTTCTACCTACAATGAAATATTAATAGCCTTAAACGCCTCGTAACTTGCATGATCAAATCGTGGTAACAGGGTTTCATAATTGGCCGAATCAACGTTATGCATGCACTGGCGTGGAAAACCAGTACCCTTAATAGCTCGAAAACACTAACTCCCAAGCCTCATGAATAAGGTAATGTTCCAAAACCTCCACAGTTGGGTACTTCGTGCTGTAACCCATCTTGAAACTTTCTTTCATTATTGTTTTATACTGTTAATGTCGGTTTGCAAAAAACTCAAAATGACGTGACTAGATATCACATCTTAAGCAATACAAGTATATCTACTTATACGTAAGTATCACAACCTCACGCATGGCGAAGAAATAAAACACAGTCGCTTGTTTACAACTCCTGAAAGTAGAGAAATATAGCAAATAAAATATATATATATATAAACGTGTTATTATTGTTGCATCAATCGCTCTTGTTCTGCCCTCCTCAAGATTTATGAAGCAAGGGGTGTCAACCACAGTTCTAATTTAAATTTAATTAGTGGTCCGTCCTAGGAGTGGTCAACAACTCCCCCACCCCACCTAACACACACACAAACAACGCTCACTGTTGAGTTCTTGTCTTGAGTTGTTTAAAACTGTCATTGCTCCTGATGTCATCCAGCAATGTCTTTGTTCTTTCACACATCCTTCTAACACAAGCTTTAGCAAAGTTTTACCTCGCAATATGTGTCCCAACCATATCTTCTATCTCCTTCTAATGACTTCTCTCCTCAACCACTGCGAGCACCTTTTCACTAGTTTTCTTTCTATCCAGCTGACCCTCTCCATTCTTCTCCACACCCACATTTCAAAGCTCTCCAAGCGCACTACGTCGTAAGTCCTTAATGTCCGCGTTTCAGTGGCATAAAGAACTACAGTCCACACTAACGTCTTTACAACTCTTTTTCTTTGATAGTTACCATTTCTTTCTTGTTTTTAAAGATTGTTATTTTTCTTCTGGCCACTTCTACTCTAGCTTTCACTTCTTTTGAGCTTATTCCATCTATCTGTTTGCCCCCTCCCCAGTGGCACAGCGGGTTGTCTGCGGACTTATACCGCTAGAAACCGGGTTTAGATACCCGTGGTGGGCAGAACACAGATAGCTCTTTGTGTAGCTTTGTGCTTAATAACAAACAACAACAATTAAAAAAATCTTACACCCCAGTGGCACAGCGGTTTGTCTGCGGACTTATACCGCTAGAAACCGGGTTTAGATACCCGTGGTAGGCAGAACACAGATAGCTCTTTGTGTAGCTTTGTGCTTAATAACAAACAACAACCATCTACCAGTATACTTGTTCCAGTTGTTACCCATCGATTACCACATAAAAATAGTTCAAGCCCTATAATATGAAATCTTTATTTCTTATTCAAAACTTGCGCGTTAAGTAAATAAACCATTCGTGTTATGACTAGTAAAAGTTATTCATCAGTGAATACTTCAAATATTGTAAAATATAAACGTATCACACCGAAATTATTATATGCAATACACAAACTTCTTCTAACACACTCCTAACAATAAATGAAATATATAATATTCGTTTTGTAGCACGACAAAAATGCGCCAAGTTAAGAAGGTTACATTCATTTCGAATTTAAAAGAAAAATGACAACCTTCTGCGTGTAAATACTGATCCGTATAGCAAGTTTCAAGACATACAAGTCTTCGATAAATGATTGGTAGACAGATAGACTGAATATCAAACACGAAGTTCTGGAATTGACAAACTTAATTCCATGAATGGAATCCATAATAATCTATGTTAGACTTCACAAACAGCAGCATCCGTCACCTACACAGTTACTATTAACCTAATATCGGGATTCACTGTTATTTTATAAGACGCCCATGGCATAAAGTATGAAGCGTATTCAAGGGCATGTCCTGGTATTGCACCTTTCTATCCGCAGCCCAGCATGCTAACCTCAAGACTATACACGGCCCACTTTGAATTTTGACAGCAGTATATTCAAGGTCATATTATCGAGGACAGTCAATGACTAGGTGTATTTATTAAAATATTTCATTTTAAATGAGCTGTTTGTAAAAAACAATGAATTCTGTAGTTAAAAGGTTATGTTAAAACATGTGGACATTACTGTAAAATGTGGTATGTCTACACTCTTCTTTGATATTAACAAGTGGGACTTTTTAAATGTTCATCAACATCTCTTTGCTAAACTCCCACTCCAGATATTTAAAGTAAATAAAGCGAACTAAAAATAATTACAAAAGTAAATAGTAACGCATGCACGTAACGAAACAGCATAAAATGGGTGTGGGAAGATGTAAAATCCAGTAATATCAAACTGCTGAAGCCGCTGTGTCAAGTGGAAGTTTATACAAAATCAGCACATAAGGAACAGGTGTTCCAAGTGTCATCTTTCAAAATCTTTTAATTGTTTAGTATGAATTAACAACATGTGATGTTAAAACAGCTTGCACATTTAAAGCTAAAAAATGGATAATAATTAATATTCACTTACTTATTCTAGTTCACATCATAACAGTCGTTCTTCATTAAAGTTGATGGTAAAAATAACGCCTCAACCATTACAATGTCCTTCGTATTTCAGCCTGTTTGATCAGCCTAGCATTGAATGAAAGGCTTCGTCGGCACTGGATATTGGTACATTGACCCTAACTTTCACTTTGACTTGATAGGTATTTCGGTTTAAATCGTGTGACACTGAACTCGGGAAGATTTCAGGGTCAAAGAAAACCGGGGTGATCAGAAAAGTATTTATCTTCACCCCACTTCATTCAGTTCTTAGTATCATTATTCGTCTCAAAAGCGGGCCTAATAGTGGCTGGGGGTTTTGAGAGGGCTGGTCAGTAAACAAATAACGTTTTCACTTCGTCAATGTCAGTCAGATTGTCGATACATTTACTACCGCTCACTTGCTTGTCTACATGCCATGGTCATGGTTCATACACTTGTGCTTTACTAAATCTGTGGGACTTTTCACGGACATGCTTCAAAATTTCTAAGACAAGATGGAATGACTTTTTTTCTCGTTAAGCATAAAGCTACAAAATGGGTCATCTATGTACGTCAACCACGAAACCCGATTTTTAGTGTTATGAGCCCTCAGACTTACCACTGAGCCACGGATGTGGGTGGGGGCAGAAGGAATAGAATACCAGTTAAAGGAATATTGAAACAGTGCCATTAATTCAAGATTTTATTTTTTGCCACGTCACTACATTACTATTTTATACGTTATTGAATTAGAATATTTCTAAAAATATTAAAACTGCTCTCAAATGACTAAAACTACATTAAAAAATCCCTGTTAATCCTTTACTTATAAGGTTTGTTTTTGAATTTCGCGCAAAGCTACACGAGGGCTATCTGCGCTAGCCGTCCCTAATTTAGCAGTGTAAGACT
>NW_013666761.1:83101-89292 GCF_000517525.1 Limulus polyphemus
ATTTCTTACTTTGATGTTTTGAGCTTCTTTGTGTTTAGAACAATATATACTAATTTTTAAAGTATCAAATTGAATTTTTGTTCAATAAAAATATTTCAAATACGACTATAGCTTTTTTTTCTCCAAAACTTTGACTTCAAAATATGGGTGCGTCTTATATTCCGAAAAATACGGTATTTTCACTACAATACTTTATAAGAATGTTCATCATTACCGAACACATGGTATAAAGACGCGTCAACAATGAAGAAACAGGATGTGTATCTTTTTGCGATGGCCAGTGCGCGAAAGAGACCATTCATACGTCATACGTTTTATATCATTATAGATAAGTCCGAGTATCATGGGAATGTGGCTTTCAATGACAATATTTGCGCAGTAAAAAATCATTATAGCTGTTTACTAGTTAATTAATTTTTTATTTTCATATTCTTTGATGCTTTTCAGCCGACTAAACTTTAAATAATAAATAATGAGAGAGCGGAAGTGAGATACGATTAATCATGCTAGCCATACGTAATATTGAGAAGTGATAGACTAGAGAAAAGTAGCCAACCAGTCAACAGCACTCGCCGCCAACTTTTGGGCTATTGTAATAGAGGAGTGGGATTTGATTGTCACTTTTATAACGCACACACAGCTTAAAGTGCGTGGAATATTTCAAAGTATTCCAGGGATTTGATCCCAGCTCTGAAATCCAGAATTCAACAACAGGGCCAACCCGCAACCCAACAACGGACGATTTTTGAAACTTCATCACTTAGCCCCTCCTTGAAACAATTTCAGTCAAGTTCATCTATCTTTGTAATAGTTGGCGCCCATTTTCACCTTTGTTTCATCATGAATACACTGCCCACCTCATCGATTTGAGAATTAACTTGTGTAATCGCTTCAAAAAGCAAAATTCTGTATATGTTGGTGAATAGCGAAGAATGCAACTATTTTATATTTATAATGTTCTTTCAATTTTGACGAAACTCCCTGGTTTCATTGTATATCCTCGTCATTTATGATCCCTAATGTTCATGAATTAGTACGTAATTCATGGTTAGAACATGAGCTATTAAAACTGGTCCCAAAAGTGCAATCACTAAGCTAAAAGCTCGTGATCATTAATCTACACGCCAATGTGTTAGTTTTAATTCCCCGGAAGACTGTAATCTAAACCCATGCAAACCGTGACCGGTTTTGCTTAATCTCTTTATATATGACACTCCGGCTGAACATGTTAAATGACCTCCAAATGACAGTCCGTTACTTCCACGTTGATCCAATTACTACTCTGTTATAAATCGTTATTAAACAATAGATATTATTCCAAATGGACTGTGTTCAACCTTACGTTCATAACCTGTGTGTAAATATTAAGCTGAATACATGTAACAGCATGCGGGATGTTTCATCCAAAACTTACATGTGTGATTGGCGAGTATTAGGTCAAAGATTTTCAGAGTTGATACGAAGAACAGAACCGTAGTATTAAGCTGAATACATGTAACAGCATGCGAGATGTTTCATCCAAAACTTACATGTGTGATTGGCGAGTATTAGGTCAAAGATTTTCAGAGTTGATACGAAGAACAGAACCGTAGTATTAAGTTGAATACATGTAACAGCATGCGGGATGGTTTCATCCAAAACTTACATGTGTGATTGGCGAGTATTAGGTCAAAGATTTTCAGAGCTGATACGAAGAACAGAACCGTAGTATTAAGCTGAATACATGTAACAGCATGCGAGATGTTTCATCCAAAACTTACATATGTGATTGGCGAGTATTAGGTCAAAGATTTTCAGAGTTGATACGAAGAACAAAACCGTAGTATTAAGCTAATACATGTAACAGCATGCGGGATGTTTCATCCAAAACTTACATGTGTGATTGGCGAGTATTAGGTCAAAGATTTTCAGAGCTGATACGAAGAACAGAACCGTAGTATCGTTTGGTATCGTAATCGAATTCGAGCTCTGCAAACTATTAACTGGTGAGATCAGACAGAACTTCATGTACGACAACGACTCATCAAACACCATATCATCACTAGAAATACACAGATCGAACTTGGTGGTCTCAGCTACAGTAGTAAACGGAGTACAATGGTAATGAGAAAATCAATGAAGTCAATTTTGAAGAACTATTTCTACAATCGTTCATCCACATACAGAACCAAAGCACTTACAAGAAATACACGTATCTAGGGTTGATTTGTGATTATCAGTTCATATCCAGGTGTCGTTATTTCTTGAACATATGGGAGGTTGAGTCGGATCTATCAGGTCAAAACTGGTTGTGGCAATGCTCAGATATCCTTTGTATAGCTTTGAGCGAAATTAAAAAAAAAAGAATTGCGGAACTCGGGGGAGGGGGGAAACATGACAGTCTACAACAAAACCGAAACTGATTTAACAACTATTCATACTAATAACATCAATGTCTGAACGATAAATGATCATTTCAACAGCAACAACACAGTAACTCTTGTAACAAGTACAGTCTTTTAATTAATGTTTACTTTACTATTACTACTACTCACAAGTCATATGTAATGAGTGTGGTAATTTTTGATTCACAAGAACCTAAAGCACACAAACTGACTACACAACGTTTACTCATCACTATAATAGTCATCATATATATATATATAGACGTATACATAACGGAAGAGGATCCAGATGGTCATATCTGCAGGTGGCTACATGCTTCGAACAAACACACCTTAAGTGTGTTTGATGCTGTGGCAGGTGTTCTACCGTTTAGATTTATTTCACGTAAGTCACAACTGTTTTGTAATCCATTAAAAATCATCAGTAAGCTATAAATACTACTATGATTTGCTAACCATGATCTGATGGGTTACCCCACCACCTACCAAAACAGTCGTATTTACTGTCGTTCAGTTAGGCTTAGGGAGAGTGCTTGTTAAGAGTCGTTATTATAGTTGTCTAAACCACCAGAACACTGAAAAACTCCTCTGTTGGTGCTTTTTTTTTATAATTCTTCTTCTAAAATAGCCCTCTAGTGGCTAAGCGGTAAGTTTGAGAGCTTCGTTTGTTTGTAGCTAAGCACAAAGCTTCACAATGGGCTATCTGTGCTCTGCCCACCACGGGTATCGAAACCCAGATTCTAGCGTTGTAAGTCCGCAGACATACCGCTGTGCCACTGGGGGTTCGGGTTCTTGCACAGATTTGAGCTTAAGAACAAACAAATCATGTAAAATTGTCTAGGATCTACCTTTTGTTTTGAGGGAAAAAACCTTAAAATATCCTTTCAATAAAAATATTAAAAAAAAACATCTGACTTCAATACTGTTTCAATAAATACAACAATTGTTATTTTTGACTTATAACGTAACATTATCTGTAAATTCTTTCTGTAATTATAACTGGAATAATTTTTGTGACATTTTAATAGACTTACACGAAACAAAGAATGTTGCACACACAACCTGTATCTAAGTGAGAAGTAAGTACGTATTATTTGAGACTAAAGAGTAGGTGTTCACTCCACATACATGCGCGCGTTTTCACAGGTTTTTCTGCTACCCCGTTATACGTACTTACGCCAAACAAAGAGTAAACACATTCACATTCTTATGGCTGAAACCAACCGAACGTGAAGAGAAAAGAACAATACTCTAACTTCTAATCTTTGACTTTTGATCTACTTGCAGTGTGGGATTATACTTAGTGGTGGTTGCTTCGCGTATGCCAAGGTTATAGGCTCTTCGTGGCGTGCCTAAGCGTTTAGATTTTGAATAGTGTATATACTGGTAACTTTGCAACAGACTACAAATCGTGTTCTACCACTCAAAACAGGGGCATGGTGTGGCCTATGATCCCTCCCTCCCATGTACAGCATTACATTTTAAGCCCAACATTGCCAAGTACCTTTGTTAGTGCCATATAAAGAAAATCAATACCCACGTGACCAAAACGAACTTCTATCGGAGGACTTCGTCAACTTCTTAGCACGTTTACATTAGTCTAGTTGACTACCATTAAACTTTGACTAAAACAAGCTACGTCACAGGATACAACATTATTATTACCTGTTATAGTGAAGATTAAATTGCTGAAATTTTAATTTTGAAAAACGCAGTATAGCAAGTTTTCCTGTCATTTACTCGGGTAGAGTCGCACTGATCTCGAACATACCACCAACATTTTACATTTTTATAAAACGCTGTTTGACAATTTAGCCACTGTCCACACAGGACTGACCTTTTGCTGTATCGATATTTACTGGAGACTTGAATGAAATATGTATAATCTGTTGGGGAAAAAAAAGGTCCCACTACTAATAAAAAACATATTAGTATAATACTAATATGTGATTGCTGTATACAAATAACAAGGGGAAGTAGCCCTTAAGTCTATCAGTTATAATTAGTAGCAACTAACATAGATAACCTCTTGTGTATCTTTGCACGAATGTCCTGTTTTATTTTACACCTCCTTTAAAGGTTTATTTGCTGATGCCGTTTTTATTTTGGTACTGGCAGCTTCTCACGGTATTAACATAAAATCAAAATATTAATTGAAATACACTACATTTAGTTTTGCTTTGCCCCCCAGTGGCACAGCGGTATGTCTGCGGACTTACAACGCTAGAAACCGGGTTTCGATACCCGTGGTGCGCAAAGCACAGAGAGCCCATCGTGTAGCTTTGTGCTTAATTTAAAACCAAAAAAAAATCCTGTTGTGAAAATGCACTTTTTTTCCCGACGTTTATGTTAATGCTATTTCATTTTGGGGTTGATCATTTTCTGCTACCCTTTTTATCATTACTGTTTTAATTAGTTTTTTTCTCTTATTGTGTATCCCCAAGTATTTCCAGTTAAGTATTATCAGATCTGATGATATACTGTCATTGCCAGTAGTAACACTCTCTTGTGGTAAGTTCCTATAAAAAACGATTGTCTCTGCATTTATTTGATAATGTAAAGGAAAGGGTTCTTTTCCAAAGTGTTTTAGTCTAAATACAGACACTCTTACTAAATATTAAATTAAATAATTGACCCTATTCAGTAAAATTAAGCTTGTTTCAAGTTTCACAATAGTTGAATCCAAAAGGGGAGTCTTACCATAACATTTAACATGCAGTTCTATACGAGTATTAGGTGCATTGGATATTTGAAAAAACAAACAAACACCTACCCAAAGCTATAGTCAATTCTTTTAAATATAGCCTAACCATAATACTTTATCGGGATCGTCTGTTAATAACAAACATGACATACATCGCAAATTTCTACTAGATAAAATCAGATAACCACCAGCATGTGAGGAATATGACAACATATAACCCCTAAACTATATTAAAAACCCGATTAATGCAGGCCAGAACATAATTTACAAATGGCAATTTATACGTTCTATTTCCTTCAATGTACATGTGACGTGAATTTCATTTAGATGTATCACTTTCAATCGCGTTTTTCATCAATAATAAATTGTATGTTAGACCTTACGTCTTGGAAATGTGTTTTTGTTGTTTAACGTCATAGGTTTTCTTCGTCTCGGTCTAATTGTTTTCTATACATTGTCTGATGTCCTAGAAAATCCTTTCAACCTCTACATTTTACTCTGTCTAAGAAATATACTTAATAGTTTCAACGTGCAAGTTTTGGCGTTTGTATGTAGTTAAGCACAAATGTAACCAATGGCCTCTACCCGTGCTGTACTGAGGAAGTAAAATAAGTCCGCATCGGTCACTTTAAAATTCTACACCATATACCACAGTGTTTAATTATCTGCTCGGTAACTTGGTGCTATACCACAGTACTAAAAACGCCATACATATTCCGCTTTACTGTTATAAAAAATATCGTTATCATATAAACAATCTAAGAAAAAACACTTATCAGTTCTCAATAGGGTTGTTGTTTACCTTCTGATAAAACAAGCTACTCTCCAGACCCTCACGTGATCAACTAATTTCCACAGCGCGCCTTTCCAGGACATGTTATCCCCACACTTCAAAACTTTCTCTGTTATGCCTTACAGCACCTTCAGCACCGCCACAGCTGCTTTTTATCAAAATTGTTCATGTTAAACTAGCTTGCGAGTGTCACAAAGAAACGGAGTGTTGAAGTAGCGAAGATTTTTTTTTATTTGCTAATATAATACTGTAGAGGGAAGTAATTTTTCGATGGCTAACCTGTGAGCCAATATGATATCAATTATATATC
>NW_013666761.1:90007-96477 GCF_000517525.1 Limulus polyphemus
CTGTAGAGGGAAGTAATTTTTCGATGGCTAACCTGTGAGCCAATATGATATCAATTATATATCCCACAAGGGTTTTTAGCCAGGAGTGAGGTTGGGATCGAACGACCACCCCAATATTTTAAAAATCTAACCTGTGAGCCAATATGATATAAATTATATATCCTACAAGGGTTTTTAGCCAGGAGTGAGGTTGGGATCGATCGACCACCCCAATATTTTAAAAATCTATCTTGTAACTTTTTTCTTGACTATCATGCAAATCATTAAATTCTAGAAGAAAAAGGTCCACATTTTTTAAAGACCTCTCACCCCACTCTGTACTGCTGTTACTCCCCCTATCTTACATAATTCGTTTTCCAGCAAATAAATGGTGTGTAATTTGTAGATAAATAACAAAGCTCAAATGTAGATTTTTGTACAATATTTCAGATATCTATATATATGTGTGTGTGTGTGTAAGCTTTGGATATCGGAATGGCAAGGATACTTATACTTCATAAGTTTATACCATTTTTAATTTCTTGAAAACACTGGGGCCGGTAAAGCCACTGAATCAATATTACAAAGCAATCTTAGTTTGTTATTAGATATTGCTCCCCAACTTAATCATACCAACAGCCGAGCCAACAAATTTAATGAAATCATCTGTTGACAATTATTAGATATAAGCCTAATCGGTTTAGTATCAGTCTATTAGACCACGACAAATTCAATTTCTTCTAAGCCTAACTTATTAATCAAATGTCATTTAAAGTAAAACGTACGCAACACATTAAAAGTCCTGTGCACTGAACAGAAAAACGAACATTAGCTGATCATCTTATGATTTCATAACACAGTACTCACAAAGGCTTCACGACGAAATTATGAATTAATGTATCCAATCACAAATCTTTCTTTTGAAACAACATGGCTCATTTGGTTGGGTTTACCTGTTAATCTAATACAAGGAGAGACACGCAAAACATTTGCAGTCAAATTAATATCTTTATTGCAATAGTACTTCTTTAAATACAGGATTTCTAGAATAATATCAAAGAATTCTAATCGCAGACACCGAAATCTAAGACTACTTATCTTAGACCTAACACTAGTTAAGCCTTTATTAAGTACGAACTATATTCGATCAAGAGATAAATTAACACTGTAGCTTGTGCACGTTCTTTGCTTTAGTTTACTTAGGACTAAACTTTAATTCATTTAATACTATCAACAGATAAACTTATGATATTATTCTACGACCTAAAGTCAGACCTTTATAAAAACTTTGATAAGCTTTTAATATGTTGTTGTACAAAATTTCTACTAAAGTATATTTACATCCGTTGAAGTGCGCGCGCATTTTCAGGATAGAAAAAAAAATGAGTATTATTATTATTATAATAGATTGACCATTTGGGTTCACGTTGATTTTTTTCACAGTGATATTTTTCATTAGCATGGTGTTTGTCAACAACTACACAACATAGGGCACGAAAAAAGTGCCTATTTATCTGTAAGCGCAACTAGTCGCGTTTATTTATTCTCGTTAGTCATGTTCAATATTAAGTTGAGGGAGTTGCTACATTCCAATATCTTTAGTATAATTTTGATATACTACTTATCCATAAAACCTCAAGAGAATAGACCGGAAGAACGGGAAAACTCTTCAAAAGTACCAATTTACTGCCAGCAGTTTACAATACCGCGTATACCAAAGCTCCACACCAGATGGCAGGTTTCGATGAATGTGTTGCCAAGCTGGCTTTGTTCAGTGCGAGACATTCCCACGACAGGCAAGAGGAGTGCACGCTGAAAGGCGGTTACAAAGATGGTGATGGGGGGAGGGGGTGAAGAAAACGAATGAGGACAAACTCTGAGAACTAAAGGTGAGAAATGAAATATCCGCTAAACGACAAATATCAGCTAATTTCTGCTTATACAACTGATCACTGACAAGAAAAAAAACTATTCAGCTGGGTAAGATATAACAAATATTATAAAGAACCTCGATAACTTATTGTTGCTTTTATATATATATATAATAACAGTATAGAACACCCTATATCCAAATCATATTTTCGTATTTTCCAAATGTATTATGAAACATGTTAACTCAATGCAGTTGACAGAAGGTACAATGGCCGGCTGACAGTTTCGTTAATGCTGTTTTGAATTGGCTCATCATCAGATCGATGACATAGTTACCGTTCAATACGCTTTTAATCAAGTAGCGCACCCAAGACACTAGAGTGTTTTTCCCACATGTATTACAAAAAACAAACGTTTCGTAATTTACTATTTGTATTCTCTTTACATTAACTATGCGCACAAATACAGTATACCATTGTGGTTCAACGCCTTTGAAGTTCTAAATTTGGACTGTTAATATTTTTAAAGCATCTAAAAACAATATACACAAAAAGGAAAATACTGTACACTGAAAGTCCTAAATATCAGGAATAGAATACCGAGAAGTAAATATTACTTCCCACAAAATTAATGTTACGTAGCCCTTTGAGCCACCTCTAACTACTGAATAGAAAAAATGAACATTCTAACAAGGAAATGCGAATATTCTTGCTACAAGTAAGTACTACAACGCCTGTTGATTAATAATTGAAAACTTTCATATTTGTTTGTAGTTAAACACAAAGCTACACAATGGGCTATCTGTGCTATGCCCACCACGAGTATCGAAACGCGGTTTCTAGCGTTGTAAGTCCGCAGACATTCCGCTGTGCCACTGGGTGGGGGGGGGGGCTTTTCATTACCACCAGAGCTATTAACAATTACGTCAAAGCAAACAAAAATAATCACAACTCGGTGAAATTAAACCCCACACTTTTTAATTCACTTATCCTGTTTGGAACTCAAACTTGAAACTTACAATAGAACATTAAGTAGATCATTCATTATCCGAAAAAATTTTGATTATCTAGTACATAAAGCTACAATACATATGGATCATACGCATAAGTAATCTTAAACATTACTGTATAAAGTTATAAACGTACTAGTAACATCGCGCTTATGTACTTTTTACAGTGTGCTCTATTCATTAGGCGTAACGTGCTCATCAGCTTAAGCACGGTTGAGTGTATTGAGGTTGATTTTTTTAAATGTAAAATACTGCCAGACTTCACGTTTCAAGAAACATAACTTTACTTTTAAAATACTCAATGACGTTGTTAACTCTAGCACAGATATAAAAACCTTTTATTTTATTATTAAACACAAGTGTGTAACCTTTAAATAATCTTTTTTTGTGAGTGAATCTTAACAAAACGTGTCTAGAGTGGAATACACCACCCGATTCATCTTTAAATACATTTCATTAAAAACAAAACCCTTAAAGGCAACACAACACAATGAATACAAACACAATGGTTTCCTCTTTAAGAAATAAATAACAGATCCTGGTGCACCGCACAATGGTCTACAGAGTCTACGAGGCGGTGTATATGTCAAGCAGGTCGAATTTCTTAGAAATCGAAGCTTATAATGCTGCTACACAGTTGCTGATAAATGCAAGCAACTATCCTATGTGTGCTTGTGGGTAAATTTTTTCATACTTGGAAAATACTTGGTTGCATTTCATTAAAGCCACATCTGAACCAAAATGTTACTACTGATCAGAAGTAGTATATGAATTGAAAAAAATCACTCCGTAGAATGTCGATTTACTGTACATCCGACACTGTTTATGATATCGATTCTGGAAATTTCTAGAATGTTATGCATGTTTATTAAAGAAAGAAAAAAATATATAGCCCACAAGTGATAAGTATGTATAATTCATTATCATGCTAACCGAAAAACAATTCAATTTAATTATCCAAAACACTAATAAGTTACATCGTAACAACGCTTAATACCACATGTCAATGGTTTTATTTTTAAAAAGTACTTACCTTAACAAATTTAAACTAGCACTTAATGATAACAGCATAAACAGTTAATGTGACGACAAAATTAGACTGACCTGCAAAAAGACTCTCCACTGTGGTTGTGGACACACGACGCACCATTTTTGCAAGGATTAGGTGAACATGACACCAAACCTGTTAAAAAAGATGCGCACATTATTTTTCTAAATTCAAGTATTCAACAGAAACATTATATCACAAACAACGTTAAAATCGTAAAACATTATTGTTGCTATACAGGATTTATGTTTTCTAACTCTGTAACATACTTGTTTAATATTTGTGGTACTAGAATTGTTTCTTATGCGTAGGAAGCACTAAATAAAATTACACTCTGAAATTCCTTATATTAAATGTTAGAACATGAAATTAGATTATGTCTGAGTCATTTATTCTTCACAGGTTTTGAAACTTCCATGAAAAAAAAACAACATATATATATACACATATCTGTGTGTGTTCATTAATTGGTACGTTTTCAGCCTAGTACAACAGGTGGATTATACAGCAAGCAGAAGAACGCAGAGCTTGCAACCCCGTGAAACCTGTTTAATTCAACTCGTATAATTTATTTTTGGTATGCCCTTCCTAAAACCTGTTCTGTTCCTTCGTATCAGCACTACGTTAAAGAAGGTCCACCCTTGCCTCTACGGAATGAAGTATAAAGACCTAGGTTGTTCCCCAAAATAACTTTAAACCGCGGGCGTAGGCACTGTTTTCGCCCTTTGTTCTGGTAAATGCACATAACACACACTCACACACAAAAAAGACCGAAAGTGGCTCTAATATTGTTAATTTATTCTGACGTCCACGCTTTAAGAACGAACTTTCAAGTGTTACATTTTCAATCATTATTACATACATTACATCACCAAAGATTTTGTTTAACCAACTAGTTTTTGACTGTCTTACGCATCAAAATGAACAATACACCAAAACTAATTAAAACAATGTATAAATATCACTTTGTATTGAAAACTGGTAATGGAAAACTTTCTTTTTCAGTTTTACATAAATGGTGTTTTGGATTAATTACACAGGTCTGCAAATTTAAACTTCTTAAAACTTGTTTTCGTTTGAATAACTGATTTTCCATAATTCGGCTACGCATATTTCGTAAATAATATCCTTTTTTTTTCTATCACGTAATAATTTTTTATAAATTGGGGGAAAAAACACTTACTTAGATCAAATTATTATTTCGTTTACAACAATGAAATTTTTTTTAGTATTATGTTTGTTAAAAAAATACAAACAAAATGAAGAAAAGGGAAGAACACTGATGACAAACGAATATGCATCCTCATTCATCCTGATTTTGTGTGTGTGTGTGTGTGTGAAATCTACGTCTTTTAGTCTCGAAACTACGTGTTGTGGTCTTTCGTTTATGTACTGCGTCTGGAGCATCTCGTTTCAATGACCAGCAGTAATCAGCCATCATGCTGATGTTCTACCTTCCCTGATACCTCTTCTCTATTTCCTTGATATCTTGTTCTTCGCTTATGACACCGAGATTTTCAGGAAAATAGTCAATATGTGAGTGTAAGAAATGAACATTCAAGCTCATATTACAACCCAATTCTAAATAATGTGTCAATAACATCTTTAAAGGCAACCACGCTTCTTTTTCAACTTTCCTCATTGTCCTTTCGAATTGTTCATCCGAAGTCAATTTCCTAATGTGAGGCCCGACAAAAATCCCTTCTTTCACTTGTGAAAGAGCTGGGAATTGCCCACATAGATACTTGAAACAGTCGCCATCTTTGTCTAGGGCCTTTACAAATTGCTTCATCAAACCCAGTTTTATGTGAAGTGGAGGTAATACGACTTTCTTTTTGTCAACCAAACTTTCACGTTCAATGTTTTTCGATCCTAGTATCAGGCTGACTGTGCGTGGCCATTGCTTCTTTATCCAGTGCTGATTTCGTGCTCTGCTGTCCCATTCATACAAAAATATGGAAACTTTGTATAACCGGATGGTTGACCCAACAACAAACAAAGGACTTTTAAATCTCCACAAAGTAGCCAACCACGTTCTTTGTATTTGACCTTATTAAGAAGAAGTTCAAGTTTTTCGTATGTTTCCTTCAAATGAACCGAATGAGCAATAGGAACAGATGCAATATATGTTACCATTGTGAAAGAGAACACCTTTTAGACTTCTTTTGGAGAAATAATGAACAATCGCCACTCACTTTGTTCACAGACTGCAGCTCCTAGCATTGGTATTAATTCAGCAATATTGTTGCAACAAATCAGTGAACCTTCTTGAGAAGAGTATGGTAGAATCTTTCTCACGATTTATGTACCAGTAAATGATGTTCCTGGAAAAGTAAGTTCTTAGCCCGAAGTCTGGACCCCAAAATCTTTGAATAGTCCTTTGGAAGGCCCAAATCTCTCACCAAATAATTAAGTTCACTTTATGTGAAAAGTTGTGGTTCACCAGACGTTTAAGGTTAAAAACAATCCCTATCATCATTTCTATTGACATCAGATTCAGATGAAACTGTAGCAAGAGTCTCCGGTGGAGTAGGTACAGGTACATCAGGTCCATGAACAACA
>NW_013666761.1:96885-105921 GCF_000517525.1 Limulus polyphemus
GGTCTTATAGCAGATTGAAGTTTCGGATAAGATTGTTTGTTTGTTTGTAATTATGCACAAAGCTACACAAGGGCTATCTGTGCTCTGCCCACCACGGGTATCGAAACCCGGTTTCTAGCGTTGTAAGTCCGCAGACATACCGCTGTGCCACTGGGGGCTTCGGATAAGAAATTTCCTTTTTATTTCGAGTGTTATAAAGTGCACGCACAAACAAATACTATCCAGAAATGACACATCATGCGGCCTATTAACCATTTATATACTAGCAGTATTTCTCGTGGGTTCTAGAACGATCGATAAGACCCTCACATCGCGATTGGTCTAGAGAAATCTATAGCAGCGGTTGTCACCATTTTAAGCATAATAAAATGCAACCCTATTTCACTGAAAATGATTCACTTATAAAAAAGAACATATGACGTTTTGTGTAAAATCTGTACATGATGGAGAAAAATGGGTATCATTTTCGGATTCAGCGTACAGGAATTACTGAATAACATGTAAAATGTCAAGACAATAAAACCATCGCAGGCCTGTATTATCCGACTAAGAATATCCTTGCTGAACTCACTCAGAATGGATTGAAAAAAATTAACATGTGCAATGACAAAAGAAAAGTTTAATAAACATCAAAATCTTCAAAGTAAATAATAATAATTCTTCTTTCGTGGCAGGAACTTGGATGAAAACAAAAACATGATGTGTGAATCTCTCTTCAGCTCATTCCTCAAATCAATAAATATAAAAGGAAGACAAGCAAAGAAAGCCATACTTTGAGAAAAGAATTAATTGTAAGGCAAAAGAAATTTTTTGTGTTGAACTAAGGGTAGCAGTAATCTTAGAGAACTGAGCTCTAAGACAATTATTGGTAGCTTTTTTAACTCCAAGTAAATGATCAGTCAAGAACTCTGGTTTTAGTTAAAAACGTGTATTGAATGGAATAACCTTTACCACTCTTAAACATTTTAATCGTTTTTAGGTTAACAAACACTAAAAATCAATCTGTACTGTTCTTTTAATAAGAAGGTAAAAGAGGTCAATATAATTGTAAGGTATGTCAAACGCATGAACATTACAGAACTAGGCTTAATTGGACGTTACAAGTAATTACAATTTACAGTGCCAATTGTATATCTTGTGACGTCCAATTAAGCCTAGTTCGGAAATTCTCATACGTTTGTCATGTCTTACAATTAGACTGAGCTCTCTTACCTTAACTATTACTTGTCGTAAGAACAATACACATCAAATTCAATACACTTCCTGGAGTTCATACTGTAATATAACGTTCAAAATTACAACAGTAACACAACCATCTTATACGTCAAAAATGTTACTTTCATACAGAAAAATGTTTGTTATTACAATCAGAACTTCTAAAAAAAAACGCAGCGAGTCATATCGATAGTCGTACTAAAGAAGTAAAGTATGAAATAAAAAGTGATTTTAAATGACACTGTACATGCATGTATTCTATATGTAACCTACAAGGTCATCACATAAGGAACTTCCAATTCGCTGGTTTTTCAACTTCCATTTTTCTCTTTTTTTTTATGCTATTTGTTTGATGATGTTGTTTTCGTTTTAAACCAGATTAAAAGAACTGTAACCTACAAATGCAAAGGAAACAGGGCAGCTTTTAACGAAACTTAATAAACAGTCATTAAACATTATATTTTCAACTGTTTTATCGACATATTTTTTTACCCAGGAAGTTAACAGTACTCGAACTCGAGTAAGCCTTTACGTAAGAATTTCCTGACATAAATATGGATATATGATGGGAAAAAATTTAAATATTCTTCGATTTCTGGTATTACCCAACTATGTCCACCATTACATTTATTTTATTTCAGAAGCGTTTAATTGGCCATAGTGTGAAATTATTCGAAATTATCCCCAACCTAACCTACTACATTTTGGTGTAAACAATGAATAACTGAAAATAAGTGAAAAAAGTCCGCATTCTGAACAAAAAACACTAAAAATAAAATCTGAGGTCGGAGATCAAATTCAACGAGATTTAGTTTTTAAACTAATTCTCTACCAAAGAAGTTTCAGTTCCCACGTGAGCATCAGATTTTGTTTCTCGTTTTATTAAATAGGCTGTATACTAAATATGATGAGATACGGCCACTCCCCCTGTTATTCGTAATTTATTACATTAAAAACGGAGACGCTTGACATCCATTCTAACTACAGTGTATTTCCTTATTATCTGCAAAACTGAATGACCGCGTTATGTTTTTTACAACTAGCCAACACATCAAGGGGTAGTTTGTAATGTTGACAGCTGCAGTCTCCAGACGCCGGACGTGAGGGGCACTCCCACGTGCCAACATCCTCCACAAAGTGTCCTGTTAATGAAGGGGTCAATCCATAGCGCCATAGATCACGTTATTGACCGATTACTACTTGTGAATATAAAGATATCAATAAAAATACGTTAATATTTTAATTTAACTAACTATCAACGAAACGAATATTTTGTTTATTTGTTGCACACAATATTTCATAATGAAGAATAAAATATTTCAAATTCCTTATGTAAACGCAAGTTAAAAATGAAATACATGTATAAACTTCATGGTTGTAATAAATTATTTCGACAAAAATTCAGTATACCTTAAATATAAAATTAAACATAGGGTAATTATTAAATGACAGAGGCACGTCGAGCAACTCCAGTTCAACATATATACTGAAAATAATAATAAAAACTGGAGTTTCACAAAACCATGTGTGAAGAAAAATTAGGAGGTTAGATGAGGCTACAAAATCACGTTGAAAAGTTATTTAAAATACTAGTTTGTAATATATAGCAATAAACCTAATATGTAGAACTCATGGTCGACAAGTTAGAAAAACTATTTCCACAGACCAATCACAGTGCAGAACAGACCGTGGGAACGTAATACAGCCAAGTGTCATAACATATACACGCCAAACGGGGGTTCCATGTAGCCCATACTCGCCTCCTCTTGGACTTAACATCCAAACAAATAAATACGCGTGCTACAAAAATGCTGATCTCAATAAACATGCAAGTCTATACAACCTGAATTTAACACACACAAAAATGTTTCCAAGGTCTATCCTACCAGGAAAATATACTATCAATTTCTTAAGTACAACTGTGGAAATACTCTACGATAAAATAAGATTGAATTTTAATAATCCTCTAAGTCAAACTGATTTTCAACGATTAATACTTCAAGCTCAGTCCTACTAATGGCAATCACACAATAATTAAATAAACTTAGTTTTATATTTTTAAACAATATAATGTATTATAAAGCCTATTTGAATTTACTATTACAAAGTCTTGGTTCATTTATGATTACAGAAATAGACAAAACACGAATAAAACATTTTAACAAAGATCCAGAGTAGCCTGACGAGTTGAAACCATAATTAGGCCTAAGATATATTCATTTTAAACTTAAATTGACTTTTCTGCATAATTACATCAAAGTTTAAAATTACCAGAGAAAGAAGGTCCCAAGACGTTGTGAACATTAAAACATCGATTTGTCGTTCACCATATTTTTGTAGTAGTTTTTTCATATTCTCTTGTTTTCAATACACACACACACACACACATACACACACATATATATATATATATATATACACATATATATATACATATTATTCATTATTTATTCTAGTGTTGAAAAAATGTGAAAAATTCCACTAACAATGTAGTACCAATACCAGTAATACTGTTAACAATATTTGAGTCAAGTTCTGAATATTATTATTAATCGCCATAGCACTTACAAGTCACAGGTCACAACCGGCAAAGGAAAATGTTGTCACTTAAATTTTAAAATTTATAACTCATCATCTGGATTAATTCTTAATTATGATCTATTCTATCATAAGTAAATTATATCAACAATTAATAATAATATCACTTTCATCCGTCTACCTTGATAATCTAAGTAAATAGCATTAATACTATTATTTTTCTCCGTCCTTTCCTTGCTATAACTAAGTATAACTACTCAAACTGGAAGCTTTAATTTTACAGTATTTTACTTAGCTAATCTTACACACTTGAAAAGAACAGCAGTTAGTAAGTCTAACTTTTCGCTACAGTACCATAGCCCTAAACTAAACATGTCATTAGGTTTACAAGTTAAACATACGCTACAGACCAAAGCCGAATGTGTTACCCTTACCTCTGACGAAGGCGGGCCCGAAAGTAGCCAAGAGGACGAAAGTCAGAATCCAGACCGAATTTCGGCACCGCATTCTCTGTATACTAACGTGTTCACAAAGTTAATAATTCCGTTTATTCTTCATTCATAAACGAATTAATATATCCACTGTATCATAAAGAGGTAAAATCCGTTATCGTACACACACAAATAAATTACCGATTGTACACCATATCTTACAGTTCCGTTTTCCTCTAAGCACCTCAGTGTCTATTTTCTTAAACTTAACGTACGGCGCTTAGATTCACTGGAATCAAGACGTGTATCCTTCCGCAACTTACAAGTTGAGATTGCCTTTAAATAAACGAATATATATATGCATATCTGTTCCGTCTCATATACTTGTAATAGCAAAGAAGTTCAACTATTAGAAAACACACAAAGAATCAACAGACTTGAATATCTCTGAAAGCTTTCAATGATGGACTTACTTCTGTATAACTTCTAAATTGGACTTGCACTTGTCCTGCCCATACGCGAACAAAGTGCCCGAGTCTGGTACGCTCCGCTTCGTCTAGCGACCAACTCTCAGCCAATAACTGAGAAGGTGCCTGTGACGTAAAAAAAGGAATGAGTTTCTTGTGCTCGCGGAAGAAATCTGATAAAATCGAAAACTGATTGCGGGCCAATGTACTCCTACATTAAAGTTAAAGACAAATGGTAAATATTTGTTGGGGAAAGTAAACTATTTGAAGTAAGCTACTAAAATATTTAAATCAAAAATTTTTAATAAATTCACGTTGGCTCCAGTTTATTTTTCCCTCGTTTTCAAATTTTGGGCCTATTCTTTTATTTCCAATGTTTCGCAAGATTTTGACGTCTAAATTGTAACTATCAAACATTTAGTTTTACATTTTCTTCTGTATGTTAGAAGTTAAATTGTAAATGAACATGTATACATGTATGTATACAGACGAACGCTAATTCCTTAAAATTTTACAATGGTCAGCGTGATCGTAAATCTAATCCATTTGAACAATAAATAGTGTCATTATCAGTTACAAACAATACAAGGTACGTATAAGTTTTACGAATGTTTTAAACTTAAGCTCCTATTAAAATCAATGTGTTTGTTTGCGGTTAAGCACAAAAGCTACACAATGGGCTATCTGTGCTGTACCCACTACGGGTATCGAAACCCGGGTTTTAATTACAATGAAGAATGTAACCTTTATTCTTTGCTGAGTGCTGTGTTTCAATAAAAATGTGTAATAATTTAAACTTTTTTATTTTTATATGTTCTACGATGTGATTGTTTTTTAGCGTGAAGCAGCACAATAGACTATTTGTGCCCTGTTCACTGCAGAGAATCGAACCCCTGATTTTCGCGCTGTAAGTGCATAAACTTATCAATGACTCACCGGCGGACATATTCTTTGGAATAAGATTGAAGTAAAAGCCGTCCCTAATTTTGAACAACAGGCCAGCGGGGAAGTAGCCAGCCAGCAGTATCCGAAGCTACAATGTTTTGTCCAGTTCTTTGAGTCGAATAGCAGGGCTGGTTTTCGATTTTATAACGTGCCTAGAGTTAAAGTACGAAGCGGAACAAAAGAACCACATCTCGAACGCCAGACCTTGCAATACGCAGCCCAACACGCAAATCACTTGGTTAAGACCAGCTCATGAGTAACATTTCTATAATGGGTTTCACTCCCCCCCTCCCCCCCACACACACATACACACACTTATATGATGGTTCAACACTAAGATTAAGAGCTTATTCTATATCAGTTCAGGTTTCGATCCTCATACCGCATATGTTGCCGTCGGGACTGCTTTTCGTTGTTGTCATAACCATACTATATATTTATGTATATATATACATGCCCAACTTTGGCTCTCAAGTAAACAAAGTTAATTGTTACAGAAAATCTACTGGGAATTGTGGCGTGAACACTTAATGCTAATCGTCGATTGCAAGTTGTTTTTGTTTTTTTTAATTGATTTTTCAGCACTTGTTGCCTTCCCTGATAACGGATTGATTGAGAATCCACTTGGACATTTATATTTGTTTACGATTAGTAAGTAATAACTCAATACAATTATAGAAAAACACACAGTACTGTTAGTATTTTAGCCTAATAAAAAGATAAAACATTCCACTGCACATCATGTTACTTTGATCAATAAATGGTAAACTAAAATGTAATAAACATGTAATATTTTTTTTAAAATCATGTTTTTAAACTGTCATTGTTGAATTGAAATTAACGAACAAATCTCAATAGGGAAAACAATATAAGTTCTGTTTCACTAATGTCATTTTCGTCGTTATATAACCAAGACAGAAGGGAACTAACGATATAATTGTTTTCAAGCTTCGTTTTGTGCTTTCAACAGTTTTTTTTCTCGGATTACCCTCCTCTACTGATTTTTTTTTATTTTCTGGTTACGGTACTGATAAAAGCAAAATATTAAAATCCTGTGAGTAAAGCTTCGATCGTGTTGCTGGAATTACGTTAAAATCGATTAAAATCCTGTGAGTAAAGCTTCGATCGTGTTGCTGGAATTACGTTAAAATCGACGATCAACTCCCACGCTTGTGTCAGAAAAAAAAAGTCACTCGAAAGTTGGCGGTGGGTGATGTTGACTATCTGCCTCCACTTTGACGTATCATTTCAAAATTAGGGACATCTATGTGTAGTCTTACTCACAAAATTTCTAAAACAAACATTGGGTAATGTATCAGATGGAAAACTTGTAAAATGCTAAATTTAAACATGTGTGCAAATAACTAAGTATACATACAGTAAGACACTCCGATGTTCCTGTAGTATCAATATGTTGTATTTATTAAATAAAACTATAATTGGTTAAAATGTTGTAAAAACATCAAATTAGACAAGCTATTGATTTTCTCACTTTATCCGTGACTTTAATATGCTACCGATTTAATTGATTTAAAATTTCAAAAGGAAACCACACATAGCTACAAATGATTATATGCGGTAGATTTCTTGAAAGTTGTCCGATATGTCTAATGTAAACACAGAGAGGTGCAACATTATCACACGTGATTGTATTTAGTTTATATACCAGTCATCATGACCAAATTTTAAGATGTTCACATTTTGAATTTTTCATTCACACATATATGTGCATGTACTTCCGCAGGGTCTCCGAAAGTGTTCTGTTTCAAAAGTAAATAAAACCAAAGTTAACAGTAACACAATTTTTTATTGTTTGCTTTTGAAGTTCACATGTCATGCTGTGTTGCAGCTAACAGAGAGCGTAATTCTTCTTGTGATTCATGGAATGTGCACATTTTATTCACGTCACGACAGTACAAACTGCAACGTTAAGCGTCCCTTACATGACGTTATTTGAGAATCTACTGACTCATTGACAGATAAGACACTACTGTATTGTGGTGCGATTGATTAAGATAGGTTACCTCTCCAGGTGGTTTTTGGTTCCCTTTCAGGGAAATAAAGGATGATTTTGTTTTCTTTCAGAAACAACGTCCAGTACAGCTAATATAGTGTTTTGCTGCCATTAAAATTCCAAAACAGAAATAAATAATACTTTGACAGAGTCATAGACAAATCTTTACATGATACTGATCGAAGTTTAAGAAAAGTACTGTGAGGTAAATATCGAACACATACAATAACTCCCAGTTCTATACCAACAGACAAGCAGAGGAAAGGGAAAAAAGCTAAGTAAAACAGACGTTAAATAATTTAAAATCAATTCCATAGCAAAACTACTAAAAACCTCACTAGAGATAGTAAAAAATTAAGCACAAATAAATTATCAAGAAGTGCGGTTTCAAAAACACTATAGAAACGTGGCCCTTGGGGAAGAGTAACGGCAAGAAAGCCCTTACTGTGCAAAAACAGTAAAATGAAGAGACAAACTTTTATAAAAAAAAAACTTCAGTTTGGCACATTGTTCTTTGAGAAACGAGTATAACTATTAATTGTTGTTCGCCGAAGAATCAAAGAGAGGTGTTGAAGGAATGTCTTGTATCAACAATCAAGTGTGCAGGTTCTTTTGTGTTTTAGGGTACAATATCTGCTAATGATGCTGGTTATCACAAAAATGAGGGGATCATGGATCAGTATATATTCCACAATATATTAGTCCATGATGGTTTACCAAGTAAAAAGAAGCTGACAGAATAGAATTTCGTGTTTCTAGAAGAATATGACTCCGAATATACTTCCAAGAAATGTTGAGCCTATTTTGCCAAAAGAAAAGAAATCTCGCGGGATCTCTAGGGAATGTAATGATCGCTACAACTCCAGACTTGAACTCTATAAAACAAACCTGTGACTTGCTTAACAAAAGTACCAACTGTACTAAAGAAAGTCGCTGGACACAAATTGAAGAAAAATGGAATCAGATTACACCAGAAACTTTGAAAAAGAACATATACACAATGGCACAAAGATGTCAAGTTGTTATTGATGCGAAGGTGGTCACATTAAATATTACCATTGAAGAAACTTACAGGCATTACTTGAGTACTAATTTTGTAATAATTTCATGTAACATTAATTTAAAATAATTTCGACAAGACAAAGTTCTGAGGGTTGTGGGTTCGAATCCCCGTAACACCGAATATGCTCACTTTTTCAGCCGTGGAGGTGTTATAATGTGACGTTCAATCCCACTATCCGTTGGTAAAAGAGTAGCCCAAGAGTTGGCGATGGGTGGTGTTGACCAGTTGCCTTCCCTCTAGTCTATCACTACTAAATTAGGGACGCCTAGCGCAAATAGCCCTCGTGTAGCTTTGCCCGAAATTCAAACTATCAGATTGACAGAACACAATAAAAAACCGTCCCATGTTTTTCACCATTGCAAC
>NW_013666761.1:106192-110716 GCF_000517525.1 Limulus polyphemus
CCATTCAAGCCGTCTCCAGCCATTATTAGTCTCAAAGTGGGTTCCTCGTCATCGAATTTGAAACTATCAGGAAGTAGCCGGATAGTGCATTCAGCAAATGTATGTTTATTTGCAACGTTTATATAAATCATGATAAAAGTTAATTACGCGAAATATGCCTGGGTGTGCTTGAAAAACCTGAAATGAAGTACGGATTTGCAAGAGTTTTTTACTCTGTTGCAAACTCTTTAAGAAAAATCTTTGTGTCTCCCCCGTTTATCATCGTAATAAGTAAAACATTGCCTAACTGTTAACCAACTGTTCTAGATCCGATCTTATTAGCCAATAGAAACGAATAATCTTTTATAATTATATTACTGTCATGAATAATTTGTTTACCTAGTGAAACTTTATTGTTGACATGACCTACAGCGTATTAAACGTAGTCACGTGGGTACCCAAACTTCCTCATTTTCCCACGAAATTGCTGCGAAGCGCCACGCTCAACTATTGGCGCAGCACGTGTCGATATTGTTGTCCTAAGCGTGATGTTTGATAATCTTTCGATAAGTTCCTTACATTTTCGACGTGCCCTAAAGCCTCGATACAGCCTTTACACAAAGTGTATTTCGTTTCCAGTATTAACCACCTAAGAATGAAATGAATGAATAAAATATTAGGGACAAACTCGTTTTTATTATTCATCGCAGACATAAATCCGCACATTTTCTTAACCAATCAAATAAATACTAAATTGAACTGGTGCATTGAACTCTAGAGATCTTTCGATTGGTCTATAGATAGAATTATAATTATTTTAACACTTTATTCCCTCAAAGTCGCACCTCAGTGGTAAGTCTGAAAGCTTGTACCGCTAAAAACCTGGTTTCTATATCTGTGGTGAACACAGCACAAAGTCCATTGTGTAGTTTTGTACTTAAAAGCAAACAAAGATTTAGAATGAGCACATCCGAACTATGCGATATTCTTATTTCATTATTAGAAGAGTGACTGCTTTTTCTTTTTTGTAACGCTACGTTAGTCCGAGGGTCC
The DNA here is from genome assembly GCF_000517525.1 of Limulus polyphemus. Lineage (NCBI taxonomy): Eukaryota > Metazoa > Arthropoda > Merostomata > Xiphosura > Limulidae > Limulus > Limulus polyphemus. The sequence goes on from NW_013666761.1 coordinate 107,225, forward strand.
ATTACTCCGAAGATATAAGTTGTTGTTGTTTTTTGAACAGTTAAAATGTTAAATTTATTGTTTGGTTAAACTTTTGAAATTTTATGACAAAAACACCCCTGGATATGACCTAAAAAAGTTTCTCATGAATGGATGGATAATGTTTATCATCATTTCCCCGATATTATTTTCTTGTATGCGTGTATAATATTAGCCGCAGAGCCTGTATATTTACGCACCAGGATTGGATTTGGGAATCTAGCCCTCCTGAGAGAATGGACAGTCAAGATTCTTATTCCATAGTGTTGTGACAACAAATGTTGTATCCCCGACTCATTAAACATGTTGAAAGCTTTCAGTCAGTAAAAGTATCTTGACATCGAGCCAATGCAATGAGCTGTACACTACAATGTCGATTTAAATATTTCTGTTGTTTATATTTGAAACCAAAGCCAACCATCAGGGACGGATGATCCACCGAACCCCCGCGAAGATGTGCCCTTTAAATTTTTCATTTGAGGTTGTATTTATCTGTTATGGACCTACAAATTTGTTTATTTATTCAATTTTCACTAACATTGCGACTACCAAAAACATGTGACTATCGGGCCTTTGGAAAACTGGGCAGGCAACGTTTTTTTTTATATATACAATAATTTATGCAATTCTTTAAGAAAATGTATTGAAATGCATTCGAGTTAAGAAGAAACATGTTAGCGTTTCCTTTAATATTTATATAATTTAATACTAATGTAATTATCGAACTCTATTATTCTCTACGTTGAAAACTGCCTTTTTGTTTTTTGTGTGTAATATTGGTGGTATTACTATGTTATCAAGTGAACATAGAAGCACCACGTTTAGCGTCTAACCTCAATATTTTACATGATTATATAATCATTAATTTTACACGTGGTAATACTTAAACTCTAGCACGTCACATTAGTGGCACGTGCAATGTGTATGTTTCGTGATAATGGATGTCGGGTGTGAAGAATATTGTGCTCAATCTTTATGTCCTCCAGTGGCACAGCGATATGTCTGCGGACTTATAACGCTAGAAACCGGGTTTTTATACCCGTGGTGGGCAGGGCATAGATAGCCCATTGTGTGACTTTGTGCTTAATTACAAACAAATAAATTTCAATCTTGTTGTGATATTTTTGTTGTTAAACAAAATTTTCCATAACTCTGAGTTATTAATATCCCTGTATTTTCTAGACTTTGGTTGTCTTTAAAAGTCCACTGCTCATAGGGTGGCCGTATTTTTCTACGGAAGGCCTGAACCGCAAAGTGAAAAAAACAAAACAAAAAACATTGAAGATAATATCTCGTACGTACGAGATGATAACACAGTGATGGCACATCCCTTCAGCGTTATTAGTGTGTAACACTTATCATTCCCGTATATCAATATTTCAGGTGAGTATTGCCATTACTATTCTAAGTTATAGTTACGTTACTACTCAACAGTGTGTAACACCTACCATTCCCATATGTCAATATTTCAGGTGAGTATTGCTAGGTAGGTGTTACACACTGTCGAGTAGTAACGTAACTATGATTTAGAATAGTAAATTCCCGTATCTCAAGATTTCAGGCGAGTATTGCTATTACTATTCTAAATCATAGTTACGTTACTACTCGATAGTGTGTAACACCTACCGTTCCCGTATCTCAAGATTTCAGGTGAGTATTGTTATTACTATTCTAAATTATAGATTGTTCAGTTACGAACGCAAAACAAAACAAAGTTGTTATTTTGGTATTTTATTATTAATGTATATTCAATAATATCGTACGAGATAGTTTGTCGTGCGTATGACTTATTATCTTGTACGTACGAAATGGGACCTTCCAATTGTTTTTTCCACTTTGCAGTTCAGGTCTTCCGTATTTTTGTACACTCGAAACGGAATATGTTTTAAAGTGAGAATCTGAGTCACATGGTGAATTCTAGTTCTCAAGTTACTCCCCCTGACGAACCATTCAAAAAGTCACGTAATGTTCTTTCCAAGGTTGCTAAATCAACTCTGCTACATTTGTGAACATTATTTATCCAACTAAATCCATTCAGTCAAAGAATACCGTGATATACATTTTTAACCTAGGTAGTAGTCTAATCATATGACCTCCGATTATCAACATATAACCCTTCTCTTTAATTAAAACATTAACTGATCCGCTGTTTTAATCATGACTCTCAAAAATCTGTTGTTTTTCTTATCTCTATCATTAAGCCTAAGTATTATCATAGGTCGAAATTTACATTTAGCATGCACAGCATAATGTTTTTTGCCATACCTCCACCAAAACACATGACATTTTGGATGTCCGTTCAGGACATCTAGTTGTAAACAGGTAGGACGAGCTCAGGAAGTCCCCCAATTTCTTTTAACTAAAAAAAAAGTACCGTTTCATTTGAAACCGTGGACACTCGGAGAAAAGTTTGGAATATTTTAGGGTAAAACCTTAGAATGCCTGGACCGGCCGTAAACTCAGTTATTTTTTTTTGCCAAAATGTGCAGAGAGGGATCCAAAGATGATTTTCGCGGGGAGGTCCCGCTATTTTGTGCTACGCCATTGACCGGAACATATAATAACCCTAACAACTGACTACTACAAACCAGATCTTAGGAATGACAAATTAAATAATGTTTCACATTTTGACTAAATTTGCTAATATCGAGACAAATGTATTAATATGAATCTAATGTATTTTCTATATTTTTATAAACATTTCTCTTTAACCTTTATTTTCATCTAATTTATCCGTGTATTTGTATTTTTAGTTTATGTCTTCCCCTGTAATGTCTCTTTTCTTTCGTGCAGTGTTGTATCACGTTTCATCATCTCATGTAAATATATTTTATTGTTGTACTGTGTTATTATCTATAACGTATCATTTGAATCGTGGGTAGGACAACAGTAGATAATTACCCTGGGAAAGGCGGAAGCCGAAACGTTAGATATTAATAAAGTTTTTCTTCTGGATTTGTGACCATGATTTATATAATAGAATATATCGAGTGTTGTGTGAGAAACATGCACAAAACATAACATTGCGTATTATAATTTATGCTAACCTCTTTTATGATCTTCAATTCAAATACTCCTTCTACACTGAAAGTAACCCAACCAAATAATAGTGTCATGTACACCGTTTCGTCAGCTTGAAATCATTCAGATTCTTGCAATAAAATATTAACATTACGTGCGAATTTGTCCTTGCATAAAACCACGCTTTATCATATAGGTTATTATTAACAAATCATAAAACTACTGATAACAACTTTGACACGTCATTCTTCACTGTAGGTTTCAGCTCAACAGAGTCTATGATAGGAATATCAGAAGGTTAAAGTACACAATGTCACGTCGGCAGGATCATATTGTTGCGTCAGCGAGTCACATGACCACCGTGACGCAACGGTTCTAGAACTATCATGTACTTTGGCGAACGTCCTAGTTCTTACTAGATATAGGGCAGGCTGGTATATAAAAGAGGGGAAT
>NW_013666761.1:111716-118243 GCF_000517525.1 Limulus polyphemus
TTGGTTTAGCGTGAGACACCAGAAAGAAGCTTCGAAAGCAATGTTTCAGAGAAGGATATAGAGACCTTAACTGGACTTGCGAAAGACTAGGAAATACTTGCCCAATTATCTTATTTCGATATTCCACGTGAAATGGTGGATTCATTGGTACATGACTACTTCATAGATATCATAACAAACAAGGATATGCAAGTTACGCTAAAGTAAAATAGGTGTACTGCTTTAAAGGAAGCTCTCTATTTGGCGATGGAACTTGCATCCATTAAAGTCAGTCACACATAAACAATTAAATGCATCATTTACAAGTTATGAGATATTCAGATTAAGTAGTATTGAAACATCAACTTCCTCAGATGATAGTATTGCAAAAACTGTAGACAACAGTTTATAGGGAATAAATATTCCTCCCAAAGGATGTCAGAAATGGTTAGCTGTTATAAATGTGGGAAACATGGTTATTGCAGCTGAGACTGTGAGGGATCAACAGCTGTTACTAAACGCAAAAGACAATACCTTAAGATGAGTCTCAGGACCCAACTAGATCAAAGGAACAGCAAAGAGTAAATCAGATATTGGTAAACGGCAATAAGCTGGACTTATAGGACAAAATTTAGCTGAGAATACTTCCTCTGCCCCAAATAAAATAAAAAACTCATTATTGAAATAAATCCAGCCCACAAGTCTATGGATTTGTTTGGTTGAAAGCCTTGCAGAAAATTGATGAGCACTGGTTCTACAGTTATATAATTATTTAATCAATTAATAATGAAAGGTGGGAAATTGACTCCAAATGTAAAGAAAGAAGATGGATTCATGCAAACAGCAAGTGGACATGAAGTTACAGCAAAAAAAAATTGAAAGTAACTGTTACTATGGGAAGCGTTTTTGCACATCATGATGTGTAGGTGATTGACATTGAGGAAGAGTACATATTGGAAACTGACTTCATGCAGAGACATGAATATGAGGTTAAGCTAACTTCAAATAGTTTCAGTGTGTGAATAGGATATCCCTGTACACTACATGTCAATTACGACATGATAGGTTGAACTTCCGGTGACAACAAAGATGGAAGTCATTATACTACTAAAAAGTGAAATGCTTATACCAGGACTTATTAAGAATAACTTTACATCTGGCGAATAAGCCGTAGTAGAACCAAACACTCCAGTGTATCCTGAGGAATTACTGGTTTGAAGAACCATTATGGATCTGAAGAATAAAGATGTCATCAATAGTATAATGAATACAATCATCTATGAAATGCAGTTCAAGTCTATATGGAACATTTCAAGATGTAAAGCTGTACAGATAGTACTTTAACATCAAAAATATATTAGAAGTATTCACCTGTGAGGCAAAATGTAGGAAGTCTGATTTCAAATCCTTACATAAAGACACCTTACCTTCCCACTTACAAGAGCTGTATGGACGGAGCTGTGGTGACCCCACAACTGATCATTGCATAGATTACGTGATGTTTTTGACAGAATATCAAGATATCTTTTTATGAAGTTATGAAGGAGTAATGAAATCGACTGTTAGTCCCCTATTGTACTTATGAAAAAGCAGGATGTATCCACAAGGTTTTGCATGGACTATCAAGAGGTGAATGATAGTCATAAAGAAGAATGCTTACTTAATGCCAAGGGTTAACTCTACTTTGAAAGCTTTATCTACATTAAAATATTTTTTCAATATTGGATCTGAATGAGAGAATATGAAACGAGTAGAGAGAAGCCAGCTTCTACTACAGGAAATGGATTATAGCAATTTGTTTTGTTACCATTTGGATTATGTAATGCACTCGCTATATTTCAACGACTATTGGAATGTGCTGTGTCTGAACTACCCTCGAATCATAATTATCTACTTGGATAATATAGTCACATGGAAAAACCTTTTATAATGCTTATGATAGGCTAAATAATGTTCTGGCTCAGTTGAGAAAAGATAACATGAATACCAAGAAGTGAATTGTTCTGTCAACAGGTTATTTTCCAGGAATATATATATATATACACTGTAGTCAGCAGAGATGGAGTTCCTACACCCATCTAAGACTGAATATGTTCAGAATCAGTCAACATCAAAGAACTTGCATGAGATAAGAAGAATTTTTGGACTGTGTTTTTACTATGTCATTCCCAGACAACTCATCCTTTACATTGTTTGTTTGTTATTTAGCACAAAGCTACACAATGGGCTATCTGTGCTCTGCCCACCACGGGTATCGAAACCCGGATCCTAGCGTTGTAAGCCCGCAGACATACCGCTGTGTCACTGGGGGGTGAGGATTTATCTAAAACTAAAATTATAATGCAACAAAACAGTCAATGCAGGTAACAAATATAAACAATAATTAGTCAGCATTAGTCATCAGATACAAACAAATGTACTCGACTAGGGTATATAACAAATGAAAAAAATGAAACAAAGTTTGTGAATTGAAACTAAATTTATGAACTAGATTAACATATATCACAATACTGTAAATATTACATGTACATGAGCAATGTTCCACGTATGAGTTCTATATACAAGATTTCATATGTACAAAACTGGACAGTAGTTTCTTTTTACTTAGAACCTTAATTAACATCGTTAAAAAAGATGATTCAGTTTTAAATTTTTTTTCTAGAATTTCGCTTGAAGCTACATAAGGGATTCTGCACATAAGTGTCCCTAATTTTGTATTCATAGACTAGAAAGAAGGTAGTTAGTCAAATGTAGTAGATTGAGTAGCAAGCGGTAGGGGGCTAGTTATTTATCTCAGTTGGTAGAGCACTTGTCTAACACACGACTGGTCTCGGGTTCGAAACTGAGTTGAGGAAATGAAAATCCTGCTACAATAGTTCCTACCGCATACTTTTGGGCTTCTCTTATTTATTCGTATATATTGCGTGGGATGTAATCATCATTCTTATAACACACCCAAGGTCCCAAAGTACGGAATGAATTTTTGGAACAACGGGCCATGAACCAATAATCTTTGGATTCATAGTCCGGACTTGCTAACCCTTAAGTCGCACCCGATAAGTTTGATTTCAACAATACAAAAAAAATTGAGCTTTAAATTGAACCTTGTCATGATAAAATATAATGGATCTAAGATTGGTGAAACAATTTACGCTATTACAGTAGAAAAATTTTACAAAAAAATATATAAAGTAATCATCCCAATTAAGTAAATTAGAAACAGTTTAATCACTCGTATACCTTAAAAAAATATTTTTTGTTCTGAAAAAAAAGCTGTGTGAGATATCTTTTAATCAATTAGATGACTATGTTTTTGATAGAATGGTTCAAAACAACATAAATATGGAAATAAATACTACATCGGAAGCTCATTCAGTCATACGAGATGTATATTTATATTCCTGCAACCATTAATTTGTGTGGATATTTTGAATTTAACCAGCTATCGTAATTATACATGATCGAATCCCAAGAGGACATTTGTGACCATATACACAGCACTAAGAACTTGTTTGAAGAAATTACCATAGTCTGTATATAGCTTAAATAACCTGAGATGTTATACTTTCCAGAGCAGCAGCTTCATCTATGTACAACTACGTCACCGTTCTTGCACGTTCATATTTTTTTCTGTAGATCCACACATAATTTAGCATTTTCAACAATAACAAAAGAATCAATGGATTCTGGACTTAAAGACTGATTGACATAGCACAAGGGTTCTGCTGAATTCTGTTCTTAAGTCTTAACACTTAGACTTAGATAGTTTGGTAAATTAAAAAATCTGCTCATAAAAGAGGGCCTCAGGTTCGAATCCTACCCGGTTTCGGTTTTCACGCTTTCAAAACATCTCGCTTCTCTAAACACTTCTTTAAAGCACTTATTTTTCAGAGACTAAAATTCGCTGCTGCAACCAGTGTCCCACAAAAATATGTGCGACCAGTGTCGCCCACACTGTGTAATTGATGTGACAGCGATGTAATTACTGCTGAAATGCAACAGAACATTTATGATATCATGCAAATCCAAAAAACCGTCAACTTTCTTCTTGTTCATGATCAGACTTATTTCTAAACTGCCCTAGTCTTGATCAGTCTTTAGTGGACTCTCACTTTCTACCCATAAAGTTCAAGAAACTATCTGTAGTAATCATCATTTCTTTGCTTTGAATTTCATACCACCTTATTTAACTTTTATGAGTTTTCTAAAGCTGCTTCATAAGTTTTTAAACAGCAAAACACCATATACATCTTTGCTTTGAATTTCATAACACCTTATTCAACTTTTATGAGTTTTCTAAAGCTGTTTCATACGTTTTTTAAATAGCAAAACACCATATACATCTTTGCTTTGAATTTCATACCACCTTATTCAACTTTTATAAGTTTTCTGAAGCTGCTTCATACGTTTTTTAGACAGCAAAACACCATATACATCTTTGCTTTGAATTTCATACCACTTTATTCAACTTTTATAAGTTTTCTGAAGCTGTTTCATACGATTTTTAGATAGCAAAACACCATATATATCTTTGCTTTGAATTTCATACCACCTTATTCAACTTTTATAAGTTTTCTGAAGCTGCTTCATACGTTTTTAGACAGCAAAACACCATATACATGCGTGCGTAATAAGATTATGCGGTCTTCGTAAGAACGATGTTTCTGGTTCTTTATTGCTCTTGGAATTATTTCCTCTATCGTCGATGATGGTTAATTTGATGACCATGATTATGTACTGTCGCTCGTCACCGCAATTTCCATTATAACAAACTTCTGCGAAGGATAATGAGGTCAGTCTTAGGTCACACATTCTTTACAAACTTTCCACAAACCATTCATTGGGATTACCGCGATTCCAGTTTCTATTGTCATTGTTTTCACGAAAATAGCCGTTGATTTCTTCTTGTTTGTCATTTTGTTACAGCACAAGGAGATAAAACAAGCTTCACTGCAATGATTTTCTGAGTCAGAGAGTTCTTTTTTTGTGTGTGTCTATAGCCTTCATTTTGCATGAGGGCGTCGATCTGAATTGGATTGGGGATATAGTCGTTGATGCAAACGTTCTGCTGTGCGAGTCCTTCTATTTTGATATAAAATACTGAATAATCCATTTTTTGACAACTCTTGGAAATATTTCTTTCAGAAAAAAAAAATCATATTCCTCCAATAGAAAATCTACTGCGTATATTGCAGTGTTGAAAAAAATCATATTCCTCCAATAGAAAATCTACTGCGTATATTGCAGTGTTGAAAAAAATCATATTCCTCCGATAGAAAATCTACTGCGTATATTGCAGTGTTGAAAAAAATCCCATTCCTCCAATAGAAAATCTACTGCGTATATTGCAGTGTTGAAAAAAATCATATTCCTCCAATAGAAAATCTACTGCGTATATTGCAGTGTTGAAAAAAATCATATTCCTCCAATAGAAAATCTACTGCGTATATTGCAGTGTTGAAAAAAATCCCATTCCTCCAATAGAAAATCTACTGCGTATATTGCAGTGTTGAATGGTCGGAATTTGCTGTACTAAGTATATAGCGCTTATAATTTTATCACTCGTTCAATGTGATAATCACATGACATACAGTTCAATAAAGACGTTATCTTTAGAGTGCAATCAAAAAAGCTTTATTCATCTGACTGATGACTGGTTAGCAATGAGAAGTGTATAATAAAAAATCAAGCATTTTCTTGGTACCATCTAAGAATGCCACTAGTCATAGTAGTTATTGGGTCTGTTCAGCAGTAAAAGGATGCTTCCGCCTGATATTATTTTGATATAATATGAACTTTCTAAACACATGTATCAATGTTCGATTTACGAATGACAGTGTTCCGATTTAGATTTAACTGGATCAGGGAACTTGTCAATAGCTCCTGAGGAAGTTGTATTAAAGAAATATTGAGTTAATAAAGTTACATTCTGGAGATATAAGTCGTGATTTTTTTTTTTTTTTTACGTATACAGAAATGTCTCATAATAAACTCCAATTTGCGTTAAACAAAATTGAGAATAATAGAATATGCGATGTATTGACGTTTTTGAAGAGGCAGAGTTAACAATATGATATAAAGGACGGAAAATGCGTTAAATACTTTGTTACATCACTCTACCATTGAAACAATAAGTACCATGCATACCCTAGTGGATGTTCTCAATACGGTGTAAACTTTATGTTCACACGACAAAATGTATGGTCTACAAGAAAATATATGTCTATCCTTTTACATAAAATCAGTTTATAAAAAGTGTTCATATAAATTCACATATCCCCCCCCCCCCCAAGTGCCACAGCGATATGTCTGCGGACTTACAACGCCAGAAACCTGGTTTCGATACCCGTGGTGGCCAGAGCACAGGTAACCCATTGTGCAGCTTTGTGCTTAATTATAAAAAAAAACACATAAAAACCATGTCAGACATTCATCAGCATGGTTATATTTATCTCCAGAGAACAGTGGTCAAAGACCATGCTTATTATAAATAAGCTAGTATTATTTTATATCGGCCCGGCATGGCCAGGTGGTTAGGCCACTCGACT